>NC_134577.1:45966005-46111005 GCF_050947875.1 Dermacentor variabilis
GCCGTTCCAAAACGTGCACAAGTAACAGCAAGACAGCTTCAGTTCATTGAAACGTCTAAATATAAACTGCGGAAGCACTTTGAATAAAGGAATAGATCTTGAGCACTTGATTGCCACCCACGAACCGGATGCAATCGCACTCACTGAAACGTGGTTCCATACTTATGCATATGAGAGTGAATTTGTGCTGCTAGGATTTCACATATATAAGAAAGATATATATATATATATAAGAGCCGACAACTTGCACCACTCCGACATGCGTAATTTCAAGGCTGTCCTGGAGTCACTGTTAAAATTAAATAAATAAACGCAGATAAAAGCGCGTAATTATCGCGTAGGAGTGAACCTATATATTTAACAGGAAAGTATATAGTCTAGATAATTGTCAACCTAAAACATATGTGCCTCACACAGCAAGAGTGCAGGCAGCATTAATTAGTGACAGTTACGGCAGTGAATATATGGCAGAGACTCATACGGAGAAATCATGCCAACAATTTTATTTCAGGTCCTGGCGACACAGTAATGTTGATTTATGGTTGTAGTTTCAAAATAAGTTAATGTAACTTTTAATTGCTTTCCGCCGCTCGCATAGGTAGAACGAGATCTCCGTGTACACGAGAAATGTGTGCTGTACCGTATTTCCCGTCTCTAACCGGCAGAGTGGAATTCCAGCTGAAGTTGCGACCCGTATAAAGGGAAGCTCATTTGTGAAGTTATAGTCGCATATATGCATTCGAACTTTTTTTTATCAGTGTCACCAGAATAAATGTGACTCTGCCAATCACTCGAGCAGCGCTCGTTTGTAAGAAACGATCCTGAGAAATTAAAATAACGAATTGTTCACAATTATTGATAGCCAGCGCAGTTTGAAACTATCGATACAAACGGCGCGTCCACTTGGCGTCGTTGTTTTCCAAAGGGGCACTGGACTAAGGGCTCCACTTTCGCCGGGATACTTCCTCTGTGAAAATAAAGTTTTCATTCATTCATTCATTCATTCATTCATTCATTCATTCATTCGCAGCCAAACGCACTGAGCGTTTCTGGAGACCTAACTTGCTAGACGCGAGCCGAGTATGCGCTGTCTATACCGTGACAGCACGACGACGACGGCGGCGGCGGTGCGAAGGCTCCGCGAATGTCTATCGCAGTAACAGGAATAACTAATGACACAATAAACATAGCTATAACATAACTTAGATAACGTAACTATAGATAACATAGCTATAACAAGGTAAAGCAGCGGCGTGAACGTGCCTTGAGTGACCGTAATGGTTGTTATCGCAATAAAGGAACACGGTCAACACGAGACTGGACTAGGATGTACCAGACAAAATAGTGACGAGGATTGACCAGCTAACAAATGAGGGTAAACAGTGCAGGAAACTAAATAGAAACTAAACACAAACTAAGACAAAAATATGTTGTCAATACTTCCAAGGCCCAGTCACATAAACCGGTACGTGATTTAGAAAACCTGTATGGTAGGCCTTTCTATATTTGAAAACTTTTCTACTTATTCAAAAGTCTGTCAGAGGCGTTGTAACTACCATTGCAGTTTCCGACAGGAAGGTTGCGGGGTCCTCAGCACGAAGCGATTTTCTGCCTTACCACAGAGACGAATTGAACAATGGGGAATTTCTCGAGGAATATCAGCACCCACATTCATAAAATTTATCTCATGCTAGATCTCATGTTAGTGACATCTGGGACTCGCTATCGCGGCGACAGTCGCCCGCGGTTATCGCTCCTTTCGATACGATGAGTGGCTAGCGAACGAACGGCGGTCAATCATGAAACGCTCGTACGTGAAAGAAGTTTTGTGACTAGAGAGTTTCAGCTTGTCCGTAAACTTCTTACTTACCGAAACTTACCGAAACCGTGGACGGCAGCAGGAGCAAAGCTGGTGGCGCCATCTTGTGACGCTTTCTGCAACTACAATGCGATGGAAACATTTTTGAGACGCGTGAATGTTGCCGGCAGAAAAACATAAAAGGACAGCAACGATTATGTCGCAACCAAAGCCACACAGACCGAAGAACCAGTAGTTTCGAAGGATATGGTATAGGTCGTCTGACCAATGTGTCTTTGTGCAATTTATTCGTGCTTAGTTTTCCTGTCAGTATGGTAGGTCACTGCAGTATTACCTTGGTGCGCTCATCGGTTACAAACTCTCCGTCGCAAAATGTCGCTACCAGCGCTGTCACTAGACACTTCTAGCGTGTCAGCTATTCCGGCAAACCGGCGTGGTTTGGGCGCATTGACGGATGGTCGGGGGCGTAAACGTGAGCGGCCGGAGCGGTGTAGCCGCCTGATGGCGTAAAGCTCAACCAGACAAACACAGGCCTAAAATTGCAGTAACCTACTATATTCTGTTTCGCTACTGGTGCAAATTTTCGACAACGGCGTAATTGTCAACACGATTACGCCCCTGTCGGGAATTTACACCAGCAGCTAAGCAGAATATAGTAATTGGCTCTGTGTTTATATGGTTGAGCTCTGCATTACCAGCTGGCACCACCAATCTGGCCGCTCACGTTTACTTCCCTGCTCATCCGGCAAACCGTCCGCGCTTGCCGGAATACCGGACGCACTAAACTTATCTAATGACGTACAACTACAAGGTAACCCGGTATTTCGTAAACATGAATACGTTTACGGAGGGGCTAAAACTCGGACCCTGATGTCGAATTTCCAAAGCTTTTTCACTCGTAAGGGCTGTTTCCCATTTGCGATGGCTACCTTCGTTACTACTCTGCACGACATGAGTATACGGACCCTGACCTCTATTGTACACCATTTCGACTTCCCTCTCAAAACAAGCACAACCAAAACGAAAGCCGAAAGAAAGTGTGAGTTAAAAACAAGAAAAAGCCGGACCATGGAAAGCAACATGGCGGCCACCTCGAGAAGTATGTTCGCATAGTCGAAGTGTTCTCTCTCCGCGCTCCACTTAGCGAAAGGAGTATAATGTGCCGGCGGCGTTGGCGCGTCATCTCGTTAGCGCGGGATCACGTTGCGCGCCTCGAAGGACGCAGCACGCAAACGCGCGCACGAAAGAAAGAAAACAAAACGAATATTTAAGACCGCAACGGCGCGCCGCGCGGGTCCTCCCGTCAGTCATCGCGGCCGGGCTGTTCGCTGGCCGCGAAACAAGCAGAGCAGCACCGCGACCGTCCACAAGGAGAACGGAAGGCGAAGAGCAACGACGCTCTCGTTGCCCACAGCGGGGGACATGCAGAGGAACTACGACACGCGGCCGACCGCGATGGCGTCTTCCGGCACTCTTTGGACTTCGGCGCTGGTGGCGCTCGTCGCCAGCATAGCGGCCGTGTCCGCGCATGCGCAAGACGGAGACATCCCGCCGTCCTGCAGTTGGCGTAAGTACGCTTGCATGCGGGCCCGGCATGCAGTGCTATAAGCACGGGCTATGTACATATCTTTATTCAACCATACGTCGTCATCAGCCTATTTATGTCCACTGCAGGACGAAGGTTTCTCCCTGCGATCTCCGATTACCCCTGTCCTGCGCCAACCGATCCCTACGTGCGCCTGCAAATTTCTAATTTCATCACCCTAACCAGTTTTCTGTAGACCTCGACTGCACTTTCCTTCTCTTGGCGCCCGTTGTGTAGCGCTAATTGTCCACCGGTTATCCATCCTGCGCATTACATGGCCTGCCCAGATCTATTTTTTTTTCTGGTAATGCTAGTTGGAACGTCGGCTGTATACCCGTTTGCTTTCTGATCCACACCGCTATCTTCATGTCTCTTAAGTCTCTTTATTCGATGTACTATATAATTGCCCACAGGCCGATATTGTACGACACAAATCATGCACATGCAAACAAGCATGAACAGTAGAGAAAAAAGAAACAAATTAAAGATCCAAACGCTGCTATGCTCGCACAACCTTTAAAAGCACGAAATATAACCTAGTCATGATAAAGTTTCAAACAGATTCAGGCGGCTCTTCAGCGTCGTGCCGAACTTATTACTGGAAGCATGTTGCCCGAAGGCGCGGTACCTACAGATACCACCGCTTCGAGCAGCTTATTCCATTGGGAAACGGTGTATGAAAACGTTGCTTGGACTACTGCTACGTGGTGTAAGCGTCCAGCAGGTCTTCGTTTACAGTGTAAGCTGTTAAAAGCATTTCCTGCGAGAGCCTGTCCTTTCAGGCCACAGTGCAGTAACAAATAGGAGCAATTCTATTGGTTGTCAAACATTCATATGCTCGTACGTTTGGCGACCAGACTCGCTAAAGGAACACGATTTTTGCAAGTATATACACAACCGATTTGACAATGTAACGGGTTACCACGTGACAAAGGCATCTGCACGCCGATGCGCATTCGCCACGCTATAGATGTCGCATCTCTGTTCACCTGGAGGCGAATCTTGTCCACTCAAAAGCGCTGCGTGTCCTCGTATTGGAATCCGCTCTTCCGTACTTAATACCGCGTTTTCCATAGAGAGTGCGTGGTACTGTTTAGATCAGATCCAGTGATGATCTCGGCTAATAGAATTACTGCTCTCGTCATGCATGCTCAAGCAATGTTTGTAGGTTGAAACATTGCGGGAACCGAGCAGGTCTTGTATACACAGTTCCCTTAAAAGTGTGCGGTGATATCTTGGAACCCCTAATTAATTACCGAATTCGCACTGAACCTTGGCATATAGAGTCAGCGGATGCCACGACATCCGACGGCAGGAAGTCTTCGAAAAGTTTTCAACCGTGTGCGTGTAATTTCTGCACACTCGAACGATGTCTGCGAAGGCCTCAGCGTTAGCTAAAGATTGCACTGAAAGTCTTTGTTCTTTAGGCATTCACTAAAGGCTGACCCTGTTTTGACGTATGCCTGTAACAGTGCACGTATAACCTCATGAGTTTGACCTTGTGCTATCACTTACAACCCTAACAGCATAAGCTTCTCGGCGTGTATGCCTATTGGGGAATATTGCTCACAATTCGCGCTGTAGGCCTAACTGTAGCCTAACGGATGGTGACAGGAATGACGTCACTGGCCATGCATGCTGATACTTCAATTGCGATTCTATCCCATGGTTCGCCATCTTAGTCAAAGAAGGTGTGTGGAGAAGTGAAGTTGCAGGTTTTGTACATCCTCTATTCCCGCAAGCCGCTACAGGATGGCACTTGTCCGTGTCCGGAAAATCGCTCGGTAAATAAATGTTTTCATAGTCAGCCGCCAGTGTACGGTTGCATTTATTTGAATAGGGGACTCAGCACAGTTGGAGGCTTGAGTGAGTAGCCATAAGCTTGCCTTATATATATATATAAGGCCCACACCCGATAAAAATTTACAAAATAAATGCAGGCCTTAACGAGTAAATACGGTATACCGGGTGTCCCAGCTTTCACGGACCAAGTTTAAGAAAAGACGATATGGGGAAAACGAACTACACTTTGTTAGAATCAACTTACAGAAACGTTCTTTCATTTTTGTTCTTCCTAGTTAGTTTGTAATAAATATTTAACCAACTTTTATGCTTAGGGCACGGCAGCTATATCAACGCTAGATGATAGTGTCTTGGAAAACATTAATTTTAATTGTCTTGCGCCGCTAGCAGTGCGTTACATTAAGCGTGGCTCTTTCCTCCGCGTTTAATAAAAAGCCCGCGAAATAACAGAACAAAAGAACACGGGACTACGCGCTCTCGTGCAGCTGCGACAGTGTTCTCAAACGAGCTCAGTGACCCATGGTCTCCGAGACGGCGCACGCAGGTAAACTTTCGCGGCGATCTCAGAGGCCATGTCTTGCCTCTAACTCCGAGCTCTGCCCGGCGCGTCGCGTTCGAGCTGGTCCTGAAGCGGGCGGCATGCGCCAATGACGCATGCAGAAAAAAAAATCACCCTTGCACTGTCAGTAACACACCAGAAGTCAATTAAAAGATGAGGTAGCTTTTCTGCATTTTCATTCCTTGCGTTGCATTTTTTTTTTTTGCATGTAGCTACGCGACAGATCTTTCTTGATGGCAAACCACTGTTCAGCTCGTTCGCGCATTAACTTAGTTCGTCGTTACACGACTGACGGGACGAACACAAATTCCGAACAGAGAGATAAATGGAGCACGCCTACACTGTAAAAGAATTTACACTACACTCTAAGAACAGTTTACACCCTTTGGCTTGCCCCTTCTGCCACACAAAAATTATCGTCATCTGCCTTGATGCGTTTCCTTTCTTTATCGCTGCGAGCCCAGAACTTTCCAGTAACGAATGGCACGCGCGTTATCAGCATAGAACAGTTTAAACCCTTTGGAGTGCCCCTTCTGCCACACAAAAATAATCATCTGCCTTTATGCGTTTCCTTTCTTTGTCGCTGCGAGCCCAGAACTTTCCAGTAACGAATGGCACGCGCGTTATCAGCATAGAACAGTTTACACCCTTTGGCTTGCCCCTTCTGCCACACAAAAATAATCGTAATCTGCCTTGATGCGTTTCCTTTCTTTATCGCTGCGAGCCCAGAACTTTCCAGTAACGAATGGCACGCGCGTTATCAACATAGAACAGTTTACACCCTTTGGAGTGCCCCTTCTGCCACACAAAAATAATCGTCACCTGCCTTGATGCGTTTCCTTTCTTTATCGCTGCGAGCCCAGAACTTTCCAGTAACGAATGGCACGCGCGTTATCAGCATAGAACAGTTTACACCCTTTGGAGTGCCCCTTCTGATAACGCGCGTGCCAAACGCATCAAGGCAGATGACGATTATTTTTGTGTGGCAGAAGGGGCAAGCCAAAGGGTGTAAACTGTTCTTAGAGTGTATTAGCAGTGAATAAGGATGTAAATCAAACTACAGCTCCCACCCTTACAGGCCAAAGGTGTAAGGGTGGCTCAAAAGGGTGTAAGGGTGAGTTATACACCCCAAAGAATGTAAGTGTGAGTTCACCGTTTAGGTAAGCTTACCATTTAGGTGAGCTTTGTCAAGGAGGAAAGGAAAAAAAACATTAGCGGCTTATCTGCTTGCTTCGCTCGAAACGACGTGTAAGCGCGTAAGCGGGGTGGTGCTACGTCAGTACGCCACGGTATGCAAGAAAAATTTATTGCACATATTTGATATTGATGTCGTGAAGTGGAACACTGTTTTGACATTGCTACATTCTGTAGGGGTGGTCCGGCGCTTATCTTCCTTAGAATTCGAAAAAAAAAAAGTTTTGTGTCAATTTTGGCGCTTTGTTGTTGTCCAAACTCGTTTTGCGTGTAGAGCAACACGTAAACGACTTCTTCTGTGATAATGGGGGCTTCAAGCAAATAGGAGGCTGTGAAATTAGCACAAGTTGCAGTGCAACATCATTCCAGCCTGAGCGCATAGACTTCATTCTTTGAATATTTTAAAAACAAGCTTGGAAATAAGTTGAAGCTAATAAGTTTCAGTCTATTCACATAACAAAAATATCTTTCGAGAAGCCATATTGACATCCTGAGCAACCGCTATATTACAGAAGTCTAGGGAAACCTAAAATTTCTGTATCCGAGTTGGGTGAAAATTGACTTGGGTGTTAACAGCACTGCCGACAAGTTGCGAAAGCAAACAAATATGACGTCAGCCTTCTTGAGCTCTGGATCTGTGAAATGTGCTAAGCAAGAAGCTCATCAACCTTCGTACTGACGGTCGAGAAATGAGCGTACGAGAGCGCTACGTGCCTCCAGTTCCAGAAGCAAATAGGAGTTCTGCTGTAACCGAAGCTGTTAAGTGCTTTGTCGGTACTTCCTAGGTTGAATGCCATTAACCCACAGACTAAAGGCATCTCGCAGAGCCGGGCTGATGCAATGGCAGTGCGAGCTCATTTTTTCGAATACTCTGATCTAGTGCTCGAGTCAGAAATACGGCATTTCCAAGTGGTTGCCAGTATGTTAGACCAAACAAAAAACGCTAACCTCCTGGTACGGAATGGCAGCTTACAGAAATACCCCTACACATGGCCACGTGAGTGCGCGTTAACTAAGATGTAGTTTACGCAAAAGGTGATAGCTGGACCTGCCAAGACAGCACGTTACATGTTTAGGAAGTACATGGTGACGAAACATCATAGAGCAGTCGTGTCAGCGAATGGCACCAAAAGCTTCGGGAGAGCACAGATTCGGTGCAAGACAAACCCACAGTCGGTCGCCTGTCAACAAAGTCATCGTTGTCATCAGCCTATTCTTACGTCCACTGCACACCTTTCCCAGCGACGGCCAATTACCCCTGTCTTGCTCTAGCTGGTTCCAACTTGCGCCCGCAAATTTCCTCATTTTTCGTCACACATCGCTGGAAACTTTGAATATCGCCTTGTTACGGCACGCATATCACAAGTGAAATCCAACCGGGATGTACGCGTCATCGGACGTCACTCAACGATTTAGGAACACGGAAACAAAATCGCATGCAATATCGTCCCTCGCGCACTGACAGAAGAAAAAAAAACCAGACGAACAATCACTGCTGAACTTTCGCAAAGGGTCAAAAGTGATTCCACATATCCCGCAAATTGTCTGCCGTTGCTTGGAGATACTCAGATATGTTCTTTTGCATTCAACCTAATTACATAGATAATATTAATGAATTAATCAACTTCGCAAACATAATTAGATTAAAAGTGTCAATGAGAAAATTGTAGAGCATCATGAAAATCTCCCTATATAGCTCTGTTTCCCAATACATGCTACATAAAAGTGTTTTTCGAGCGTGAAAGAAGCCCGTAAATATACGCAAAGTGCCTCGAGCGGCCACTCGCGCAGCAATTATATATATATATATATATATATATATATATATATATATATATATATATATATATATATGTGTGTGTGTGTGTGTGTGTGTGTGTGTGTGTGTGTGTGTGTGTGTGTGTGTGTGTGTGTGTGTGTGTGTGTACAATTGCCCGTGGCAGACAGCACACTTACAACCCTCGACCTAAATTACTCGAGGCGGCCACTACTCATTTAAATAATTACCATGACACTAATTATCGTTTTAATTACCAACTACAGGAAAGCAAACTTTTCTCCATACTGCTTCCGACTGAATAGAGCAAAAAAACACAACAAAAAAATGAAAGCGCCACGTGATTGCTTACAACAACGTCCCCGACAGAAGGCATGTAATGAGCCAGACGAGAAAGATAATTAAACGAAAGAGAGAACGCGGCGTCATGGCATACGTGCAGCACAAGGCATATGAGAACAGGAGCCAGCTATACAGTACACATACATGTATACCTGTATGGCGGTGTGTGTGTGTGTTTGTGTTACGCGTGAATTAGTGCTATAACACCTGCGAATGCCACACCATGGTCGCCACGGCATGCGTCAGGCCTAGAATGGCGCCGGAAGCCCGTGTGTTGTACGGAACCTGACACAATGTGAGACTTGTCCCGCTACAGATGCCTAGGTTGTCAAAAAAAGAAGAAAAACAATATACGGTCATACGCAGAACAATTCTATAGCACATCGCGGAGAAAAGCTCCGCGTTATTGTTTACCTAACATATAAGTAAGTACAATTTCTACAGCTCCTTGCAAGAGATATAAACGAGAGCGTTTTAAATCTATACTTGAGGCAGCTTAAGTGGACGCTAAACAGAAACAAGTCAGCTTAGACCAACAATTAATGTTTCAAGACTATGTATTCTCGTTAATTTCGCGGTAACAGGCTGGTTATTTCAAAATCAAGGTCAGTTTCACTTTCTAAAATTCGTGCCTAACCAGCGCCAGAGTGACGTAAATGATTCCAAAGCTATCAAACCTCGTTATAACGAAACGGGATATAACGAAATAATAGCTATAACGAAGTGAAATTCCCTTAGAAATCCCCATAGAGATTCATACTGCAGTACATTTAACAACGGATATACCGATGTAACGGATATAACGAATTGCAGCTCCCATTTAAATTTCGTTCTAACGAGGTTTTACTGTGATTCAATCGTCGAGGCTCAGTAAAATTTATTCTAGCTCGTTAAATTCAGTCATTGGCTGACTTATAATACAATATAGTCCACCTTTACCGATAAAGAGAAATTAACTAGGCCCGAGAAGGCACCGTCAATATTCATGACGTCATGAAGCGCAGGTGCGGGAACTTCACGACGGCGGTGCCGCTCATATCTTTCGGTTCTTTTTTTCCCCTTTTTTTTAATCTTTTCTGGCTTACCGAGCATCTTGCTGCGGTAAGAGTAACTTTTTTCTTGATATTGTGTAAAGGCAACCTGCTAATACACCTAATATATTTTTTCTCACTCTCTTTAGTGTACCTCTAAACACAGTGACCGTACTATCTATGAGAAATGCTCACGGGGCATAGGGATCTTAAAAAGCTGGATTCCCGCGCAATTTGTGCACCACGCATGCTGCCAGTTTTAGTCCAGGACAGCATGCAGCTGCTCAGCCTTTCTTTTTTCCGCGCGCCTTCATTTTTACACGCCAACTGTACTTCCCATTAGAGTAGCATTCCAATTCAGCAAGATATGACGCCAGAAAAAAAAATGCTGCCGTCCCAATACCATATGTTTGCGCGTATTCGCAGCAGTCGTAAGACATATAGGCTGAGGTAACTCATCACCTGCAGCCACCTTATGTATACTTTGCGTGCGTAAACTATCTCTGTCCACGATGTTAACAACAACAGCAGCAGCAAAAAAAGTATTTCTTCTCAGAACAACCGAGGAAACCACTATCCATGCGAGGCACAATCCAGTAGACTGCTCGAGAAGACCCGAGAAGCATTCCCTGAAGTGACGTAGCCCATCTCTTCCGATTGACCACCACGTAGGGCCTCCCCATCTCCTCGCACGAGCCCACTGCGGCTCGCTCACACGCGACGAGTACAAATAACTCTTCTCTCCGTTAATGAGATATATCTGCAAACGGCAGCTGCGGGCGAGGCGTTCGCTGCGCACGGCGACGCGTAACCGCCACTGGTGCGCTCATTGGGAGATCACGCGGGCACGAACTCACGTGAGAAAGACTCTCACGTTCTCGGTATAACAGCAGTCGCAAGAGAACAAGGTAGCGCTTCTCGAAGGCGCCCGCTATACGGCTGTTCTGCACCCCTTACAAAAAAGGAGGCCATGTTTCAATAGAGCAACAACAGTGTTCCATATCGAGCAACTATAGAAATATGGTACAATTTATTTATTTATTTATTTATTTATTTATTTATTTATTTATTGTCACGTGTCTGCTGGGACGCCAAAGCAGGAGTGGTACACTCGGCAAGAGAGCCACTGACAATCGTCGTCGAAACTTTCGCGTCAATTTAGGCACAACGGAAAAATGACGAACAATTGATTGCTACCAATACAAAAAGAAAGAAAGAAAGAAAGAAAGAAAGAAAGAAAGAAAGAAAGAAAGAAAGAAAGAAAGAAAGAAAGAAAGAAAGAAAGAAAGAAAGAAAGAAAGAAAGAACGTTTGACAAAGTGGACGCAACCTGGACACCACTCAGACATTTGCACGCCACTCAGCATGTCTTTGGGGCCCACAGTGAGCAAAACGTTAGTCAGACGTCAGTCAGAACGGAACGTGATGATGTACGACTGGCATGTACCGTGACCGCGCAGTGGTCACAGTACAAAAGGTGTGGAGTTAATGTGGAGACGCGGAAGAGGCTTTTAAAAAGAAGCCAGCCCATCAACTGCTTCTTAATTGGAGTTACTTGCGCGGTCGAAGAGAGCCAAGAAAGTATGGCTTCTCTCCTTTCTTAAACCATTTCTTGTTTGCCTGTATCCCGGTCTTGACGGTGCAGCGGTTATTTTCGTGATGCATTTCCGAACAGCCTGCAGCGTCAAATCCTCCAAAAGATTGTTCGCCTTGTTCGTAACGCAGTGAACGCCGTCGTCGAGGGGTGCTCAGACGACAGCTTCGAGTTCAAGGACATCGTAAGTGGGCCCTCAACCGCATTTCGTGGAGTTGCTCGCCCCATAGAGGGGTCCAGGAGCGAGCTCGTAAATAAACAAGTCGCGCGCCCTATTCGCAGTCAGGCTGGGACCTGCTGAAGCGGGAGTACTTCGCCTGTCTCTACTCTCGGATCATACAGGCGGACTCGCGAACCACCTGCCAAGACGACGCGCTGGTGAGTGATATTCTTTTTTTTTTTTTTGGCCTGACGGCACAAACAGAAGAGTAATCTCAATCATTTCATTCCAATTTGAACGAAACTGAAGGAAATAAACTCCCGAACTTTAGAAAGAGAAAACTGGCATTCCGTCAAGCGCAGCAAGAAAGGCTGCAGAATGAAACCAGCCCACGACGCTCAAAAGAAAACTTTTGCGAGCGGGCATCGAAACCGCCGTCGTACTGCATTTCTATAGTAGTTTATCTTCTGTTCCAGGTGAAGTAACGAAAAGGATAGCAGATCGTAAATCGCCATTCGGTTTCCGCAGGCTCATTTGGTTATAGACAGTTTTCATTTGACAATACCGGTGGGCGGGGCGCAAGGGAGGCACTTGCATCTCCCTTTCCCACGCCCCACCAGTCAAGAGCGGGGAGGGGCCAAGTAAACTTTCTGCCCCTCTCCCCACACTTATAACGCACGCGCTGTCGGCCTCTCACTGGCAAATCCAACAACACAACAGCTGAGTCAAAGTTTTCTTCCGGAATAGCGGTCACGTAAGTAATGTTTTACTCGTATTTTATTACGCATCCTCTGCTTGTGCAGTGAAGGCTACGTTCCGTGCCTCGCCGCGAAGCGCTGTAGCAGACAACATTTACAGAAACAAAGTCAGTTGCCAAATTAAGCAACGTTGCGCGGCACCACCACTGTCGGCGGCGTTTGTGGTAGGTTTAGCCACCGTCCCCAATTTAGTGGGACAGTCCCTACTTACGAGTAAATGCCCTGACTTGACCCAATCGAGATAGCCAGGTGCCCTGAAATGAGCTTTTTGAAGACAGGGTCTTCCGTACTGACTTCACACGGAGGGTTGTCGTATCGGGGATATCATTATCTATAGTATCCACTTCCAGAAAAAAAAGATACGGTCGGTTAGGTGACCAGCATTTAGCGTTGATGAACATCGCATTGTCAAGTGGCACCATCTGTTCGGTGCAAATCGACACACTTTCCCGTCTCGATGCCGTCGCTTTAGGCCAAGCACCATAAAAATAAACGAGCGATCTCAATTGTAGCAACAAAATAATAGCGAAGTTCATACTTTGTCTTGAGCGAAGGATGATTGTCCTGGGCGAAGGATAAGACTAAGCGATCTGATTTTACCACTTATTTCTTGCTGTCGTGACGGTGAGCAAGTGGGACGGGTGATCTATAAGATCGAAGCGAGCAGCCTGGGTGCTTCCATGTTGTTACGCAAACACGGTATACAGCGGGAGCATTCCAGGTAAACTTTGTCGGAGCCCGGTAAACTATGCGTATCCGCAGTCGCGGCAGCCTGTACCAGTAACGCTCATGGTAAGATGCTAAAACACTCTAGTATTAGATGAATATGCTGACGCGATGAATTCCTGAATTTTTGCGTCGAAACCCCTGCAGCTGTACGACAATGCGACGTCGGGGATTTGAAAGAGATTTGTCGTACTTGGGCTGTTGTGGCTCGGCAAATGTCCTTGAAGCTTGCCAAGTTCAAGTTAACTCTATTAAGGTACAATGCAGTCCATCCTTAGCGATAAAACATTAACTAAGCCAGAATAGATGTTGTCAAGATCCATTAGGTAAATGTTGCTCGTGCTGCAACTTTTCAAGGCGGTGTTGCAACCTGTTTTTCGTTCTTGCGTCTTTTCTGGCTTGCCAAGGCTTTCCTCTCGGTAACAGTGGCTTTTCTTTTTCTTACTGTACTAAGTGCTAAGTTACTAATACTGGTAAATTACTAATACAGTTCAAATTATTTACTTCTTTAGCGTCCTTCTATTCTTGTGCATTTCGTGCTGCAGCACATGCGCAATTTATTTATTTATTCTTGTTTCAATTGGTAACACCTGCTTCTTGGCCTATTCTCCGTTGTGGGCATGTGACATACCCTGGAGATCATCATCGTCACCACCTGAAGGAATCACCATCAACATTACCGAAACACGCACGCGCACTCACCGCGCGACGAAGCCAAGGATACCTCGCGCGTGCCCTCGAATCCTGCGGCAGACATTGATCCGTCGCTACTCCCTCGTTCAGCGGCATCATGGAAGGACGTCGCCCCAGCGTGGCTCGAAGCAGTCGTCCGCCCGTCTTCCCCCGCGGCGACCAAAGTCGAGGTGCCGCTCCAACGCCGGTCGCAAGCACTCGCAAGAGATCGCCGAAGCCCTCAACCCCGCCGAGACGAATCGAGGAGCCTCCGGCCTCTTCTCGGAGAACGGTGACGCGGCGCCACGGCGAAGACGACGAGGCAGCGTTTCCGACGGCTCTGCCGCCCACCGACGCATCGGAGGGGGTCACGCTCGTAGCGGCGCCGAGGCGGCCCTTGAAAGTCGCGGCGCTGGCGACCAGCCGCCGACAGCCGCTACCGAAGCCCCGGGAACGCCACGAACGCGCCTGTCGCTCCCAGAAAAATTCGGCAGCCACGGGCTCGACGAAGAAGCACGCCGTGTGGCGTCGCCGTCCCGAAGGTTGGTTTCGGAAGGACATGGGCGACTCCACGTACGTCGCTGCGCCGGCGAAAGAGGCCGTCGATGTTGACGAGTCCACCGCGGCACTGCTGACAGGCGCCGTCGCTGAGGACGGGCACGGCTCTGCACCACTGGCACAAGCAGCGCCGCCGAACTCAACCGCGACGGCGCCCGTACCGGCGAGCAGAACTCCTGGGCACGCGCAGATCGCCGCACAAAGACGCGGTAAGCAACCCGTACCCAGCGTTAATGTGTACGTGGAGGTGCACAAATCAGACAGAGGAAAGCGTGGAGATAGAAGCGTGGGTTTGGGAACCGCTTTCCGGGGCAGTCAGGGCCCGATAAACGAGGGTCCGAAAACGACCGCGCGTCACGGCGGTTCCAGCTCAGAAGTGTCGCTTACGGCGGACACCAGTATGGAGCACCAACGCAAGACGTCGCTGCTGCAGAATATTTCGACCAGCATCAGCGCCGTCTTGGACAATTTGTTTCACACGGGTGCTGGGGCAGAACAACCGGAGCCCGCTCCCCGTTCTGGCCAAGGTGGGCTATCGGATAAGAATGACAACATTGAAGCTGCTTTGGGCGCCAACGATGAAACTGAAGCCGCAGGTCAACGAGGCGAAAGTAGTGTACGCTACCGCTATTACCAAGATCGACACATAGGCCAGGCAACTTCTCGCATATCCTTGACACAAATCGTCAGCGTCAGGAGGCGAACTCAGGCGAGAAAACCTCTCACACACAGACACAAGGACAGACAACGTCAACCACCGGAGAGAGATAAGACAGAGCCCGAGGAAAGCTACGCAAAGCTTCCCGAGGTGGTAGAGCTTCCCAGTAAACTGCCGTACGATGCCGACAAACAAGAGCCGCCGAAAAAAGGCAAGCCAGAGCTTGAAGAAAGCTATGCAAAACTAGCTGAGGTTATCGAGCTCGCCGCTAAACAGCCGGACAATGCCGACAAGCAAGAGCAGTCGAGGAGAGGCAAGGCTGAGCCAGAGGAAAGCTCTGCAAAGCTACTTGAAGTGTTCGAGCTTCCCGCCGAGCCCGAGGAATTCCCTGCAGAGCTACCTGAGGTGGCAGAGCTGCCCGCTGAAACACCATACCCTACGTACAAAAAACAAAGGCTTCCCGCCGAGTACGAGGAAATCCCTGCAGAGCTACCTGAGGTGGCAGAGCTGCCCACTGAAACACCATACCCTGCGTACGAAAACCAAGGGCTTCCCGCCGAGTACGAGGAGATCCCTGCAGAGCTACCTGAGGTGGCAGAGCTGCCCGCTGAAACACCATACCCTACGTACAAAAGACAAGCGCTTCCCGCCGAGTCCGAAGAAATCCCTGCACAGCTGCCTGAGGTGGCAGAGCTGCCCGCTGAAACACCATACCCTACGGACGAAACACAAGTGTCACCTAGAATAGGCAAGGGAGAGCTCGAGGAATACTATGCAAAGGTACTAGAAGTTGTTGAGCTTCCCGCTGAACGTCCGCATCATGCGGAAGAGCAAAAGGCGCCGCGAAGAGGCAAGACAGAGCTCGAGGAGATGCCTGCAGAACTACTAGAGGTGGTAGAGATGCCCCCTGAACCGCCATACCATGCCGACGAGCAAGAGCAGCCACCTAGAAAAAGAAAGGGAGAGCCTGAACAACGTTCTGCAGAAGTACCCGAGGTGGCAACCGAAGTTGCCGGAATGTCTTCCCGAACAAAAGCAAGACGAGCATCGGAAGGCGGCGTAAAGGGCAGACGGAAGAATAAGCGCAAGAAATCTGCGTCAGCAAGTGACGTTATCGAGGCGACCATTGCTGAGGACACTGAAAAGTCTAAACTGAAAACAAAGGGAGAGCCAGGACGAAGGGGATCCAAAAAGGACGGTGACTTTACCAAAATTGCTTCCGGAAAGAAAGGAAGACGATCATCTGAAGCCCGCGCAAAGGAGAGAGGGAAGAAGCGGAAATTTTCCGGAGGCAGAAAGAAATCAGTTCCGGCAAGACAGTCGCCCGAGGACAACACCAGCCAAGAGAGTCCCGAAAAAGTCGATTCAATAAAAAACAAACCTTCGCAAACGGGATTGCGCATCAAGAACGACGAAAGCGCGATACCGCTAGAGGAATCCGGCAAGTCTATCCTGCGCACCAAGTCCAAAGGTCAGATCATACCATTCGAGCAGCGTCTGTCCGCCAAGAGCGCCTCGCAGCGGCTCGCTGCGGCATTAGGGAAGGAAGATTCTGCTGCGCCAATGATCAGCGAGCGCGGTGGGTTCGATTCCCACCTGGGCGGCAGTGAAGAGGCGAGTGCGAGACGCACAGCTTCGCTGAAGCCACCGATGATGCGAACCAAGGAGACGAGGGCTGAAGGGAGGCGCTCCACGCGTACAACGCAACTGCTTGAAGACGGAGAGTGGCAGAGGGATAGCAAGAAAGGCACTAGTGAGAGCAGCACAATTGAGGGCAAACGAAAGAAGCGCCGGCGCAGCAAAGGCGAACGTAATGCAGAATCGGACGCCACTGGGGTGAAGCGGGAAGAGTCTGCAATCGTGCAAGATGTGGGACGCACAACCGGAAGTAAAACGGCACTCGGAAGTAGGAGAGCGTCAACAAAGGAACGGCCCACGAAATCCAAGAAGCAGCAATCAGGGGCCCGCAAGTCACGCGACGAAAGTTATCGTGATGCGGAAAAGAACCTTCCGGAGACCAAGGAGCGGGAGCAGCCTTTCGCATCGTATCGAGATCTGGAGCAGGCGTTAGAGGTTCTCGAAGAGGCGGCTCTCGCGGCTTTGCCTCTTGAAAGAGCCTTGTTGCCGCTAAACTCATACGAACGCAGCGCACCCGCTGACGACAAAGAAGCCGATGCTGTCGTACGGGAACGTCAACTAAAGCCTCTCGCCAGTGCCGAAGCAACCGCAGCTGAACCGGGTACGGCTCCGCCGTCGTTGCAGTCTGGTGCAGTGGCGCAGGAGCGCCGCCGCAGTACGCAAAGAAGCCATGTTGGCGCCGATGAGGATTTGGAGCTGAAGGGACCAGACAGTACGCCGCAGGGAGGTCCTGGCCATGTGTCTGCTCCGGGAGCTGATGACGGCGAGCCCAGCCGCCGGCGCAAGGTTTCGTCGGAGAAGCAAGCTTCGCGAAAAATGCAAGATGACGCTAATGGAGATGGCAAGACGGGGCCACTCGTCCCTACGCCAGAGCCCGGCTCTCCTGAAGGAGCAAAGCAAGAGGACGCGCAGTCGCCCGAGATGGTGCCCGAGGACAAAGAGAATCGTCGTAAACAAAAGGGGAGAGACATGGGGGGTGATGGAAAACCTCGAAAAGCCGACAGCAAAGGCAAGATCCGTAAGGCCAAACAAGACAAAGCTAAAGGTAAATCAAAGGGCCACGTACATAAACAAAAGCACAAACATGGCCAAACGCACCATGGACACGGACATCACAAGCACGAGAAACGTTCGCGAAAAGAAAGCGACGAAGCGTCTACGAGGTGCGTGGAAACGCAGACTTGTCTGGCGGCACCTTTGGTAGAGAAGGGTGGAGCGAGCTGCCGAGACTTCAACTTCGGCGTCAACTTGACCCCTATTACTCGCAGCACGTTGGCTTCGAATGAGCGGAGACTGTCCGGCAGAAAGCAGGCAGGCGACGCTCGAAGACCGTCGAAGGCCCCCCCAGAGGTCACCAAAACGCTCTCGGACTCTCCCGAACCAAAATCGGCTCCCGCGGGCGAAAACCGGTCCGGTGCACGTTCAAGCCGACGCAAATCAAAAAGACAATCAAAAGGCTCCGAAACGGGTCGCAAGCAGCCAAGAAAACAACACACAGAGTTGGGAAGCGATCAAGGAAAGAAGGATGTTGACAGGAGCCCTGAAGAAGGAGTGGGTGAACAGAGTCTCGACAGAAAAAAGAGCAAGAAGCGCGCAAGTTCTAAAGGAAGAAAAACTAAACGAAGCAAGCACGGGAGGAAGAAGGTAGGCAAGAAGGGCGCCCAACGAGAGCTTCCAGAAGCCGGAGAGTCGGTCCCTTTCCAGTTCCAGTGGCGTCCCAGGGAAACGAGCCGTCCACTTAGTTGGAGCACGATGAGGATAGGAATGGAGACGCCATGGCTACTGTCTCCTGTGGAAGAGTCACCGTGTCAGGAGAATGCAACGACCGCCAAGGACGTGCTCCCAGCGCTGCCGTCCAGCTCAACGGTTGCTCCCGTGGTCGGTTTGACGGGCGAACCTCTGCCACTTCGAGAAGTCTCGGAGAAGCCAGAGAAACAACGGGCCAACGGCATAGATGACGGAGAAAAGGACGCTGGCAAAGAGGAGTCTCCCGCAGCCAAAAAAAGACGAGGCCGATCGAAAGGTTCTTCCGGACGTTCCAAAGGCGGGCGCCGTTCAAAGGAAGGCAAGCGCAAGCATTCGAAGCACAAGGGTAAAGACACCGAGAGGTCGCCGCAACGTGGAGGCCGAAAAAGTCAACAGAAGCGCAAAAGCCGAAGCCGTGGCAAAAGTAGCTCTTCGAAACGGAAAAAGGAGAAGAAACTATCGCCTGGTGACGGAGACACAAGTAGGCTTCTGGACCCTACCGGCCCGGGAGGTCAAACTAGTCCACCGGATCGACTGACTGCTAAGGAAAAGGATGACGAAAAGACGGCTCCCATAGAGGTTACGGGTGAACATGGTGGCCGCGACTTCGACTTCGACATGAACCGTCGCCCAGTGATTAGTGGGAAATATGGACTTCGGGAACCTAAGAAAAAAACCGGGCAGTCGGAGCCGAAAATCGGAATTTCGAAGTCACTGAAAGGAGGAAAGCGGGCAAGGGACAAGAAAGGCAAGTCCCGCAAGCGACACGAGAGTCGAAAGAGCCACGGAAAGAAAGCACGTGATGATGGCGGAGCCATAGCCACGAGCCCGTCGAGTTCAACAGTCCAGGCTAGCTTGATCAGAGCCGAGGAGCGAGCAACCGCGGAAGAAAAGGCCGACAACGTGCAAGATGCTGTTGAAGAGCGCGCGAGTGGAATGAGGTCCCGCGACTTCGATTTCGTCATCGGGTCACGTCCGAGGACTCGCGGGACTTTGCCGCGACCTGACCTTACGCAGGTCAGCGAGCCGGCGATAGTCGAAGCGTTCAGTCGTTGCCAAGGCGCTTACGTAAGAGATATTCGCGGAGATGATGAGCTAGCAACGAGGGCCGATTCAGAGTACCCGCCCTCCGGAGACTGGGAAGGATCGGGAAATGATCGCGAACGAAAAAGCGGGAGGCATCGCGTGCGGTCTGACAGCAAGCACTCGAAGCCGCACTCCGAGAGCGGAAAGTCGTCCTCTCGTGACAAGAAGCGCGACAGGCGGCGGCGACGGCGCAGGAAGGACTCAAGGAGGCGTCGCCGAAGACACGACCGAGGCGGCCGCCGAAGGCGAGGCAGGTTGCGTTCGGGCAAGCGAAGGAAGAGGAGCCGACGCCAACTGGCAGCGGGCTCGAAGGCGCCCGCCTTCTGTTGTTGCATGCTCACTTTGATTGCCTTCATCGCCGGTATCGTTCTCTGCATTGGCCTGGTCTATTACTACATACTATGCATCAAGCCGGACCATAAGACGGCGGAGACCACGGCGTACACCGTCATAATCGACACGGCTCCAAAGGACACCAAGGCTACGCGCTGGACTGGTGGGAAACAGCCTGCCACAAGGATTCCGACACCGTCACCTGCTCCTCCGCGGCGACCTTCACCGCCGGCTGGCGGGGTGTACTACTGTTCGACCGACTACTGCAGTCGCGAGGCGCGCTACATAGGCGGTATGCTTGCAGGAGAAACGGATCCGTGCGATAACTTCTACCAGCACGTCTGCGCTCGCTGGAAGCATCGCTACTTGAACACGGTGCCGAAGCATGCGTCTTTTGTATCCCAGGAAACGCTGCTGCAGGAACAGCTGGCGGACCGTTATATTTCGTCTATCACTGGCGCGAGCCAGGGAGACGTCCAAGTGGCGGCTAAACTCTACGGTGCCTGCGTGGACGGTTGGCACCGAAACAATGTTTCAAACAGGACCATGAAAGCACTGTTCGAAGGCTGGACGATACAAGAGTGGCCACGCACGTCTCCTGTTCCCGGCGGCCCCTTAGCCGTCTGGCGCTTCGCCGCAGAGCTGGTACGAGACTTGGGCCTGGCGACCATCGTCGATGCCAGCGTGGGTGTCAACCCAGACGATTTGAACACCACGCTAGTAGAGCTCTATCAGCCCCGGCTACTGCTGCGCGAAGCCAACGTCGACAAACCGATCGTGCATCGTTTCTTCACTGGAGCCGTCGAGGAAGCGACCACCTATCACAAGGGCGAGGGCATGCCCGGCCTGAACGAGAGCCTATTTAAAGTCCACTCCACGCTCGCCTCCCTTGTACATCCGTCCTATGGTGCCGCCGGCGAGGACTTTGTCGTGCGCCAAGTCGGACAACTCGGTCAAGGACTGGGACAATTCCTTCAAGTCCTGCTAGCCGACGTGCGCAGCCGAGTGAGCCGCTCCGAGAAGGTGCTGCTGCGCTCGCCACGCTACCTTCTGGGCTTGGAAGAGAAGCTGAACGCAGTGCAGCCGCTGGATGCGCTCAACTACATGGGCTTCCTCGTGTACATTCGCGTTTCGCCCTTCTTCTATCCGTTTTACGCGCCGAGACTGCGATTACTCGCTGCCGAAACGATAATGGGCCACACCGAGGCGGTCAGAGACGGCCCATCATCGCGGTTGTGTTCGCGCCTGGCTGAGTCGACGCTGCCGGACTGCTTCGCCAAGGTATCTCAGCAGTGGCGCCAATCTGCCAACCAGCACGTCGCGGCGCGTGAGTGGCTCTCCCAGCTTGAGTCTGTGTTTCTCAGGCACGTAGCAGACTTCATCTGGATGAACGAACTGTCCTCGCTGCTGGTCCGCTATCGGCTCAAGAGTCGCGTCTTCACGCAGTTCGGTCAGTTGGCGGACGAGCAGCGCCAGTGCGCGCCTACCGGAAGCTTGAGCAGCGAGAACGCGCTTCTCTTCTTTCTGAACGTCACAAAGCGGCAACAGGAACAGGTGTTCGAGGGACTCCTCGTGAACAGCTCGACGCTTCGGCATCGGCTCGCGGCGACTTACTCCGACCTTTCCGGTGTCGTGACGTTCGAGCGCGCCTTTCGCACGATCCACGTCCCGGCGGCACTGTTCAACTATTCCGTGCCGACCGACAGCTCAGTGTTCGTCTTCCACCTGGCGCGTGTCGCCGTACGCCTGTTCCAGGGCTTGATGCAGCTTCTCGAAGAGAACCCGTACGAGCACGAGACGCCGCTCGGCCTCACGGACGAGTCACGCAGGCGCCGGGCCGACCTGGTGTCGTGCTTCACCAGGGACGTCCAGAGGAGCCTCCCCGCTCGGTTCGGCGGGCCCGGCGTCGTTGACGGCCAACTGGGCGGGCTGTTCATGGAACGGACGTCAGCGCTCCTGCTGGCGGCGATGGCGTTCAACGAGCTGCTCAACGTGCGGCGTATCTGGCAGATGGACCTGCGGCTCAAGGATCTACCGCACTTGTCTGCGCGCCAGCTATTCTTCATATACTTCGCTCTCGACAACTGCGCCGGCGGCGACGAAAGCATCCACTGGAATAGGCTGCCGGCGGAGCAGCTCGTCAACGTGGCGCTGAGACACACGAGGCAGTTCGCCGAGGCCTTCGGCTGTCGCGGTGGCGTAGACCGTATGGTGGCTTCGCAAGGCAGTGAATTTTGCGAAGTGTTCCGTCGACATCCGCGCGAGCGGCGATTGTGGGAAGCGCGTCGCAGTCGGTCCCAGCCTGCGAACGGCACGCCAGCGACCGATGGCGCGTAGGCCTGGTTTCGTGTCACGTGGCGACGGAATCGGACGACCCATTGCATGGCGCAGCGGACGATCCGAAGGATGTGCGCCTTCCAGCATCCGGACATCGCCTTTTCTTTCCAGTCCCGCTCGTCCGATAACACGCGCCCGTCTACGTGTTCTTGTTTAGTCTCCAGACCACGTCCTTTCGTGGGAGTGCTCGAACTGCTAGAGAGACAGCCTCTTTAGAAGACTGCTCGTCTATTCGTCCACGAACTTTACATGTAACTTTCGCTATACTTTAATTACCGCCGTCGCAAGTTGTTTCTAAGATGCGGCCATCTGCTGTCCGCAACGAAACGCGACTCATTTGCGAAGCGCCGCCATAGATACGAAATTTTAGAATCGCACGTGTTGTAGAATATAGCCGCTGTTGTAGCCATAGGCGTTTCGCAGTGACAAAACAGAATAATTTGATGTTTGGAAGAAGTATATAGAAATCGGCGATTCGGTATGCGACGTTTGAAGCGGCCGGCTCCTAACGGCATATATGAGTGTTTCTTAGTGCATTTTTCTGCCTTTCCGCTGAACTTTTAGAAACAGATCGATAGCTGCAATAAAACTTGTTCGCTTTGCTTACTTTCCTGACAGGGAAGGGTTAACCCTTTCGTGTGTATACCCACATAAATGTGTTACAGCGAAGCTTTCTTTGACGGGGGTAGCGTGGGTGGCTGGCAGTATAGGGATCGGTCTCAATCTCGCCGGATATATTAACCTATTAGGTGCCAGCATGACCATATGGTGACGCAGATGCGCACGAAGCCTTTAAATTTATACCGGTTCAATATACCACGCCCAGCTTGCCCCAGCGTGTCTTTCGAGAGTTAGGATACAGCTTGCAAACACCAGGTCGCAGAAGTACGTCGCCTATGTTTATTTGGGAGCCGCCCAAAAAAGGCGGGAAATAGTGGGTTGCAGTGCCGCACGGCAAGATACAACGCTCCCGTGGTTAAGTGCTTTATTTTTTTGCGGTATTCATTTCAGCAATAGCACCATCCACATGTATCTATATATACCTCATGCAATGTGCGACTTCCGGTGATAATTTTCAAGAGAATAATGTTGCTAAGCAGGCCGCAGGCGGTCACGCTCAGACTCTTGCAAATGAACTCCTACCCAAATCCGGTGTCCCTCAACAGCATATATCCCGAGGTTTATCCAAATTGTTCTTGCGTGGCCTGTGGTGAGGTTGCTACTTTGCCTCATGTGCTCTGGGAGTGCGAGTCGCTGGGACCGAAGTTCACTAAGGAAGTGTGGGACGCGCTCCTGCGATGTCCCGTCTTTGAGGACCAAATCCTGGCCGTCCAGCGCGCCCGCGATCGGGCCGGCAGGCTAGATCTGTCAGTCGCGTCGTGGGATTAGCCGGGTGCGCGTTTTATCGCGTTTTGCTGGACCCAATAAAAGTTTATTCACTCACTCACTCGTTTATTCTGTGTACGAGCGTGTTCTTGTACGTGTTACCAGATGGTCACGCTGGGTCTTTAATTGGGCTCCCTATATTACCCGACGGCAACCCCGTCAGTACGAAGCGTACGCGCTTTCCGACGACAGGATAATCGCCGAGCGTCCGATTGACAACTCTGTAGTAACGACTGCAAGCACTGTACACGGCGTGGAGCCCGTATGATCTGCAGACAGGTGTTCTGGTGCACAGAAAGAGAGGATTCCTAAATATGTTGCTAGTGATGTCTTATACCAAGAAGCACGCCTGCCTTCTCTTCTCATGCGATTTCATATCCTAGCAGTATAAGCTTTTCTAAAGATATATGCATCACCACGGCCATGCTTTTTCACTATCAATGGCATAGAGTTTCTCACTATAACACATAGAAGGAAATCTGGCGCCGCCGTCTATGGGAGTTTCTTAAGGGGGCACCGTGCCGTCATGGGAATGACGGTATATGTGTCTGCGAGGCTCGCGTTGGCTGGTGTTGTAAGAGGCTTCGTCTAAAACGTGGATATGGCTATACAAATAACGCGTTCTCAAAGTAAAATCTTCATAAAATGTTTCCATTCACGCATATTAGATCTTTACTCACCCACAATGCATGACCAAGCGAAGAAAAGCAAGAACAGACGACCAATACTGTTTCAAAGCACATCAGCCCAGTTCACTAACCATTAGGCCATGATCACTTTATTATTATTATTATTATTATTATTATTATTATTATTATTATTATTATTATTATTATTATTATTATTATTGCCTGTTTTGTAATATTACATTCAAAAGCAACTAGCGATTGGGAAAACAACATGAAACAGTTAGTTTACAAGAACTGTCAGCGTTACTGGACTGACTCTTGTACACACTCTTGTGCTTTTTTTTTTTTTTTCTACAAATCACGACATGCGTTCTCGAAAATACATTCGTGCGGGCACAGCATCCGGCTCGCAATGGAACCGCGCCATACGGGAGCGCCTTATGCAGTGAAGGCCGGTTAGCATAACAGCGTGTAAAACGGAAATCCACCTTCGTTTTCTATTGGCAAAAACTCTAATACCCCGTGGATCGAACGGGGAAAACGTTCTCGATGGGACTCTGAGCTCGTTTGAACAAATTCGTGCGACCGTATCTTTCCCAATGCGAGGCACACACACGTACTTCGAAGACTCAGTGCAGCTATACACAGCATTGCGTATACCACGATCGCAGGCATACTTCGCTCGTTCCAAAGCTTGTTGTTGTTGTTGTTGTTGTTGTTGTTTCGTCGTCGTCGTCGTCGTCGTCGTCGTGAGTAGCCGTGGCACATACCCACAGTGGGGGATTGGCCATGAATCGGGTGGTTAAATTAGGTGCACAAAAAAAAAAATAATGGCCGATCTTCGAAACGCACGGCGCGTGCACCCCGGGCCACTTCCTCGCTTTGCTTCCTCGTGACAGCTCGCGCTCTGAGTCGCCGTGTTAACTTCCCTCATCTCCGGAACCGGCCCACTTTCGTCAGTAATTTCCTCGTAGCACGCTACGTAAAAATCATGCGACATTGTCCTGACTTCATAATCGCCACAATTAATCACGATTTAACATTTCTTCGCGGGAGAACACATGTCATCGCCGCTTGAAATCGCACGATTGCATAAAACATGGTCGCTGCTGACGTCACAATCTGCGTTTCTCTCGTTTACGCTCGTCCACTAGCCGTGTAACAACAAACAATTGCCGTGTAAGCTCGCGGTTAATCAGATACAAACGTAGATACATAGCCTCCGGAAAGTGCGCGAACTACCCTAATAATGCTAATGCGTTAAAATGTTCTGGCGACCAGGCTGTGCGCCCGCGTCATCCGCTACTGCTGCTAAATTGCTAACTAGCTTTGCGTCATTTGCATTCCAGCGCTGCGTTGGATATCTGCATGTTTTTTTTTTTCGTCTTCTTCGTGGTTAGGGGTTAAAACATCACACTAATACAGTACTGTTACCGTTCGTTAATCACCAATCCCGTGACCGACTGGCAAGAAATGCTGGTCTTCGCGGGGGTGGGAGGTGGCCAGGTTGGCTCCTGGCGGGGGATTTACGCGTTTCTCACGTCAAGGAGGTGGTCTGCCGCCGGGTGGTGCTGCTGGCGTCTGTCCGGCCCTCCTCGATGTGGGAGAGCTATGGGCAGGTCGCGGGGCCCGACTGAAGCGCAGAAGCACGGTGTCGGAATCCCGGGACACGAAGGGCTCCCAGCTGTCCCATCTTTTAGCGGCTGTTCTTTTGTCTCGTCACAGTGACTTACCACGGGTGCTTCCGCTCTCGCGATCGACCGCGTAGAATGCCGCTCTCCGCGGGAATGGCAGGGCGCGGACGTCTCTCCTGCTAACGTGTATCTCAGTAATTTGCGATATTGTGGTCACCTGTTCTGCCTTGTTTTACGCAGATATAGCCAAGGGCAGGCGGCGACGTTGTTCGACTGAACGGCTGTTTGGAACCTCTGAAATCTCGTAATAGGAACACGCTAACCAACGTGCCGGATTTTGCAGAAGCGTTTCATTAAAAGTTTTTCTTTTCTAACTTGACTCAGTGGGGATAGCAAGTTTCTTCGAGATTCAGATTTGGTGAGACTTGGAAACCTGTATACGTTTACAGTTGCAGGCGGTATTACGCACATATTCGAATTATGTCTGTGCTACTTCTTCATTTCTTTGGTATGCTGAAGCTTGATGGATATTTTTTAAATCTGTTTTGCTGCGTATCAGCTGAGATTGTATTATCTCAGGTGTAAGCAACACCCAGACCTTACAAGACAACAGGGCGCATTCATTCCGGCAAGCTCAAACTCTTCTCTCAGCCGCCCATTCGTCCAATTGGCCGCCGCAACTAACCTTTGCGACCAACTGTTCCTTGCGGACTTTTATGGACTACAGCGCTGAAGCACGGCGCAAGCGACGTCCTGGACTGAAGATACCGATACTCCTTTTTTTTTCTTACACAAAAAGTGAGAACCTGCCGCGGTAGCTATACTAGCGGACATATTTCTGTGGCAATGAAGGGGCAGCTACGGAGGCAAAGCGCGCACAAGTGAGAGCGCTTCTGGAAAGAGTCCCGTGTTTTCATCCACGTTATTTAAAGCCGGGGAAGAGAAAACATAGACGCCTTATTAGCAACAGTTATATAAGATGAAACACACCACTGAGTGTAAAAGTTTACTTATTTTGCGGCTTTTTTCTTCCGTTTCCTCACAGGAAACTTCCAAGGAATGCTCATCGCCGTGACTTAGATCAAATCACACTCTTATACACGCGGACAACTTTCAGTGGCAATGAAGGGAAAGCTACGGAGGTAAAGCGCGCACAAGTGAGAGCGCTTCGAGTCCCGTGTTTTCAACCACGTCGGTTTAAACTGGGGAAGAGAAAACAAATACCGTATCAGCAACAGTTAAATAAGATAAAACACACCAATGAATGTAAAAGTTTGCTTATTTTGCGGCTTTTCCCTTCTGCCTCAGGGCAAACGCGAAACCGTCGCACGTGGAAGCTACGCCGATGCATCGTCTGTTCCGAGCAACCAAAAGCGCTGTCAACGCTGCCGGACTACTTGGCGCCGTAACACATGTGCAGCAGTCACGCACCCGTAGCTTTCCCTTCATAGCCGCAGAAAGTTGCCCAGTGGCTGCAGCCTTGCACAGCTAACCTCGAGGCCGCAGGATACATGACGGCGGCATTTCGACGGAAGCGACATGCGAAAACGCTCGTGTACTTAGATTTAGGTCACATTGGAGAACGGTGCAGATTTAGGTTCAAGTCCGGAGTCCCCCATAATGACGTGCCTCGTAATCGCATCGTGGTTTTGGCACATAAAACCCAAGAATTGGTTTACGGCAAGTGTTCGCGTCGCCGAAATACGCAAGCGTTTATCGTGGCGATCAATCGGTCCCATATGATCAAGTATGCTTAAAAGGACACCAAAGGAAAATACTATGTTAGGCTAGATTGAAAAGTTTTTGTAAAAATTAATTCGTCATTCGTAATGAGAACAGAGATTTTTGCAAGCGACAAAATGACAAAAAAAAACGGAAAACAGGAGTGGCGCGCCAGCTATTTCGGACTATGGTTCCTCTGACTTGACGTCAGCTTTGGCTGATTCAAGGAGAGCGGCAGAGAGGGAGGTCACGTGAGGATTACGTCAACTCGTCCGCTTCAGCGTGGGCGATTCAAACCGAGGAGCTGCGGCGGGGCCTTTGGTGCCAATTTTTTACGCATTGACACGCACAAAACGCTGACTTCTAGATGAATAGCCTATTAACCTAGACCGGCTTAATATATTCATTTAGTGCCCCTCTAAGAGTACTCGATCAAGCGTACCACAAGTAGATATATTTAGTGTTCATTACAATGAGCACGAGGTCTGCCGACACATGGTCACCAGTTGGATGTACAGAAGGGTTGTGTAACACGGGGAAAACAGCAAACAACTATATGTACAAAGCATGGTGAGCCGTTTTCTGTTAAAAATAAACGCAACTGCTAGGAGCATGAGCGTGTCTGAATCCTGGCAGCATATAGTACACCACCCTCGGATATTTTTCCGCGCAGTGAAAAAAAAATGCAGTACGGAAAGTTATTAAATAGAAGCAAGTGCATTCCACGGCACATTTACGAGTCCATATTTTTCGAAACTAGTGTCAGGCACAGTGTCTAACAAAGCAATACGATTTGAGTACTGGCCGACTTAAATTTTGCGCGATGACATGCTCCATGAAACCACTAACTGAAAGTCGCTCATTAAAATTTCGTTAATTGTACTGGCGATTATCGCGCAAATTCTCCTGTCCTTCGCTACAGTCAAGGTGGTCAGTAAAAATTGTCTTTCCATCTCAACTCTGCCATCTTTTATCTGAGACAATCGTCGCTGAAACTCGCGGCATATTTTGTAGAGTCCTTGTTTGACTAGTTTTCTTTTTGCCTCGCCAACGATTGCAGCTGAGTCAGGTGGAGGACTGCAGGGTGGACGCCTACCTGAAGTTAAAGGTGAGCTCGCTTCAGGCATCGTCATACGGTCATTGTCAGTTAATGAAACGTGGCTGCAGATCAGGGTATCTACCAGAAATCGGAGTGGGTAAATAGGAACCTTTAGCTTGTCCGCTATTCCGGCAAACGGGGGTGGTTTGGGCGGATTGCGGGATGGGCGGGGGCGTAAATGTGAGCGGCCGGAACGGTGCAGCCGCCTGGTGGCGTAGAGCTCAACCAGAAACACATAAAATTGCAGTAACCTACTATATTCTGCTTCGCTGCTGGTGCACATTTACGGCAGCGGCGTAATTGTGAACACGATTACGCCGCTGTCGAAAATTTACACCAGCAGCTAAGCAGAATACAGCAACTGGCTCTGTTTGTGCGGTTCAGCTTTGCACCACCAGCTGGCGCCACCAATCTGGCCGCTCACGTTTACGCCCTCGCTCATCCGGCTAACCACCCGGGCTTGCCGGAATACAGAACGCACTAAAATTCTCTAATGTCTAAGCAAATGGAACTGCGCTAAAAATACACTAAATCCAAAGACAGGGGGACATATAGACACAAAGACAGGGCAAAGGAAAGACAAGGCGACACGGTTGCATGCGGCTTGACACGCCAAAAGCAGGAAGCGACGTGAATTTTGAATTCACAAAGTCACACGGTGTGACGTCGCAGGCTGTACTGAAGCTTAGCCGAGGCCATTGAAGTCTTTACCATTATGAAGTCTTCGTAGTATTGAAAAACAACGAATGGAATAAGACGACTTTTTTTTACATTATTCGTGGAGATGATCCAATCAACGGCAAGTCTGAAACACTTGTAAAGTCAGACGATTAATTGGCGTCGTAATCTGGACGCTATAGAAAATGAATTACGTCCTTCAATGGATTTCTCTACACCACCCTTTTCTTTCTCAATTTCTGCGCCAGCTCTTTAGTGGGGCTGCCTGCCAACTCACAGCCACACAAGTAAACTTTAATGCAAACAGCATTCTTTGCCTACTTCAGCCCTTTTGAGCCTATCTATCTATCTATCTATCTATCTATCTATCTATCTATCTATCTATCTATCTATCTATGTGTCTCTGTACATTCATTCATTCATTATTATTATTATTTGGGCCACTGTTATGCCTGCCCGGTGGCCCAAAATAGTCATCTTGCTTGGAACACTAGGCATGCTCCTGGTCGTGATGCCGTCGTCATGGTCGTCACTCGAGCTTCGTGATATGACGCTCATCATGCCGTCGTCACCACGCCTTTTAGCCGAATCCAGTGCCCCAAGTTGTCTAATAGCTTGCAACGCTAAGTATGTGTTCGTGATGTGGTCATTGCATCGTCGTCATTCCAGCTTTGTCATCCGAAGCTCGTCATGCCGTTGTCATCATGCATTCGTTGTCACACCGCCGTCGTGATGCCGTCGAAGTGATCCAGTTATCGTCAGTCTAGCTTTGTGATCCTGCTCTCGTCATGCCGTTGTCTCAATTCACGACTTCTACTCCTACCCAGTGGCCCAAGTTGTATAACAGCTTGGGCCACTAGGTATGCAATCATGGTCGTGATGCCTCAGTGGTCGTTGCACAGTCGTCATACCAGCTTTATCATACGAATCTCGACATACCGTCGTCGTCACGTCATACAGTCGCCATCCATTCGTTGTCACACTGCCGTCGTGATGCCGTGAGGGTTCGGTTATTGACATTCCAACTTTATCATCCTACTGTCCTCATGTCATTGTCGCCACGCCATTGTCGTCAAACCATTGTCATCATTCCGTCGTTTTATCATCATCACTTCAGTAACGTCTTCCCATTGTCATGCCGTCATCATACCAACTTAGCCGTTCCATTGACGTCAATCTTGGTCATTCCATTCTAATTATACTTTCGTCATTCAATCGCGATTGCGCCATCGTTGTCATGCCGTCATCGCATTAGTTGCCATTCATTCGTTGTAATACCGTCGTCGTGATGCTGTCGCGGTTGCTCCAGCGTAGTAATTCTAGCTTCGACATCCGACTCTCGTCACGTCGTCGTCGTCCCGCTGTCATTTTACCGTTGCCATCACTTCATTAACGCCATTACACTATCGTCACACTGCCTTGGTCTATCCGTCGACGTCATTCCTTTTTGTCATCCTATCGTAGTCATATACTGTCATTTAATCGTGACTACGCTGCTGTTGTCAAGACATGTCGTACTGCGTCGTCGTCAGACAGTCGCTATCATGTCGCCATGCCATCGTAGTAGTACAATCGTCCTGCTTTCAGCTTCGTTACCCGCCGTGGTTGCTCAGTGGCTATGGTGTTGGGCTGCTGAGCACGAGGTCGCGGGATCGAATCCCGGCCACGGCGGCCGCATTTCGATGGAGGCGAAATGCGAAAACACCCGTGTGCTTAGATTTAGGCGCACGTTAAAGAACCCCAGGTGGTCAAAATTTCCGGAGTCTTCCACTACGGCGTGCCTCATAATCAGAAAGTGGTTTTGGCACGTAAAACCCGAACTATTATTATTCAGCTTCGTTATCCGGTTTTGTCGCACCGCCATCATCGTAATACACTCACCATATGATTTTCCCCATGCCGTCATGCTGTAGTCACTATGGCAACGCTATCTTTCAAGCCTCGACATCTCAATGTCGATATACCGCCTTTGTCGTTCCACGTCGTCATTCCATTTTCGTCGCTGCGTCGGCAACACGCAGTCCTCTTCATGCCGCCATGCTCATAGGCGACCTTGACAAACGAGTTGGACTATACGGATAACATCGCATATAGTCGAAGCAGCGAGTCTCAGATTTGACCCCCTACACCTGTTAAATAAATGTGACTTCAGAAATACGGCGAGTCGCTGCATTGCTCGAATGCTAATGGCATTACCGGCGACAGTCGTCGCGTGATGAGTTCTGCCGCAAGTTTCTCGCAGAGCTGAGCCCGCGGGATAATGAACAGACCAAAAATTCAGCCTAGTGTTTTTCATCGTTCTTTCTCATCGTCGAAAACGTTCAAGTCATGCCTCTCCGACTCATGCCACATCAGAGAGCTACGGAAGAGCTGGCTGCGAATAGCGATTGTTTTAATACTCTGTTCCACAATATGGCACCGGAATGGAAGTTAACACAGCTCATTCGAACGGAAATGTCCCACCCTAGGACTAATCTGTCAGACAAAACTTGCAACTCCATTAGCGGGAAAACATTTGTTCCATATTTAACATCACTTTTAGAGTCACGGCACTCTCCACTAGAACGCCAAACTTACACTCTGACGTATTAACTCTACTTTCGAAGTTCTCATTATTCCCTATGAAGTAAACGTTCGCAGCACCATGTTAACTCTACTTTGAGAGTCTTCATACTTCTATATGGAGTAAACGTTCGCTCTACCACATTTATCTACATTACGGGTGTATTCGTACTACCCCGATGGAGTAAACGTTCACATTACAGTATTTGACTACGTTTCCTGGAGTTTTCCTGCTCCGAGAGGGAGAGTATATAGTTTGTTTAAGTAGAACGTGCTCTATCGGACAGTACAAGAACTCCTGTAAACAGAGTTAACGAGACAGCATGGCTCAGTTCGAAAAGGAGTGGTCGGCACTACTCCTGTTCCTACGGTGCACGCCGCGTGTTCCTCCGCGTCAAAGCATCGCCTGATCAAAAAATAGGAGCACGTGAGCTGGACAAACTTTGTTTTCAATTAAAACAGAGCGAAAGAAATGCTATAACACTTTGTAGCGCAGCTACACAAGTTTGTGGTGGTGAGCAGGCGGCATGAACTCCTTATACTTTCTCTCTCAAGAATTTTTCAGTTAGGTTTTTTTTTTTTCTTTCGTCAACTTTGCAGCCCGACGTCAAGCTGAAAAGTCCACCGTTCGACAACTCCGCCCAGCTTTTCAAGGTACGAGTCAACTTCTGCCACTTTTTTTCGCTACTGTTTCTTTGGAGTTGGGGTGGAACATAGCAGTCTTTTGAATTTTATTTGGGACACTAACAAATTCCACCCTGTTTGCGTTTTGAGCCAATCAGAGAAGGCGTAGTCTACCTGTGAACCGATCGGAGCTGATAAGATATGGTAAGATTGGAGCGCCCAAAATCCCCCCCCCTTCTGCTCCACCCGTTAACATCAACTAATTCAGTAGAGATACCAGCAGTCACGGAGTAGTTGCGTAATTAATGAATACAGGTGGCATACGTGAATATCTTGGAAAATATCTAGATTCCACGGCTACCTTGGTTCTTCACAAGTAGAAAATTACCAATCAAGGAAGGGGTCAGGCAAGCAGACACAATATCTATACCTGTAATGCTATTGACTGCATGCTTAGAAGTATTCAACCTATAGCACTGGGAAGGCATAGGAGCGAGGATTAACGGCGAATATCTCAACCTGCAGCTTGCAGATGACATTATCCCGTTCAGCAACACTGGGGATGAATTGTAACAAATAATTGAGGATCTAAATCAAGAAAGCTTAAGAGTAGGGTTGAATGTTAATATGGCAGAAAACAATGGTAATGTTCAATAGCCTGACAATTAAGGGAACAAGAATTCACGATCGCCAGTCAGCTTCTAGAGTCTGTGCAGGAGTGCGTTTGTCTAATCATTGATCATGAGAAGGTAATTTAGAGAAGAATAGATTGGAGTGCGTAAGGCGGGCATTACCATTCCTGATCGGAATCTTACCACTGCCACTAAGAAAAAAAGCGCACAGTCACTGCATTCTACCGGAGCTAACACGGGCAGAAACTTGGAGGTTAGCAAAGAAGCTTGAGATAAGTTAAGGACCGCGCAAAGGGCGAAGGAACGAAAAATGTTAGGTGTACCCAAGAGAGCGGTGTGAATCACAGTAAACGGGAATGGCCGATATTCTAGGGAACATTAAGAGAAAATCATGAAGCTCATGGGCAGGCCATGCAATACGTAGTGTAGATATCCGGTGGGACATTATAGTTACAGAATCTGTCAGAAAGGGAGCTAAGGAAAGGGAAGCGCAGTTGAAGACGGCAAAAAATTAGGTGGGGTGATGAAATTCGGAAATTTGCAAGCGCAAGTTGGAATCGGCTAGCGAAAAGACTGGGGTAATTTGAAGTCGCTGGAAGAGACCTTCATCCTGCAATGGACATAAAATAGGCTTATGATGATGATGAAACTATTCGAAACCACCCACACCCTCACTAAAAATATTGCAGCGCCACTCAAGGTTCTCTGCGTTCAGCATTAAAAAGGTCTAGCGCGCCACTTGCCTTACACGTTACCACACCGCAGCACCATGTAGCATGCGCATGAGGAGCTTCATGCAGCTGCTGCTCGCAACATGTAATTACTGCGAATCTAAGGGCGTGCGCCTTTCCAGCAATATTTTTGGGAGCCTGTGCATATTCGGCAACTGCGGGACTGCGTGCATATTTGACGATGCATTTGAACTTTGTTCGCGCTATGATACTTAAGTTTCTGCGCTTTTTTTTATAACTATCATCTTACTTCAATGATGTTTCAATAAGATGCAGAGAAAAGACAGCACGGGAGATAAATGAAGCCCGCGAAATACCTGGTACCTTGTGTGATTACGTTAACCTTGCCTGTGCGCCATCCTTGTATAATTGAGAAAAAAAGACACGTGTACCTGCCAATCTACGGGGAAGACTTTTTCTTTATTATTGGACGATGGCGACGCAGTAGCACGTGAGCTCCTTTCCTTTTGTCATACCCTTACATTTGTTGTGTCCTAGGCATCAATTGGCGAGCTGCCCTTAATAAAACTGTTATTTGAAAGTCATCACTCTGTCCTTCCCTTGTTTTTTTTTATTTTTTACTGCGTTTATATGTGTTGCAACACTACCACGAAGAACCTAATCTTACGCAAACCCGTTCTATAAATATATACGTTAGATAAAACCGGTCGCTGCCATACTGAGAGCCTACATGAAAAAAGGGAGGGGGAGGGGCAAGAAATGGTCAAGATCACAAGCTTTACACTCGCCGGAATGAGCGCAACGGACACACGGAGGTCAATGAAGTTTGGTTCAAACTGCGCTAAATAATCGAAATACGCGGCTGAAAACCGAACGCACGGACTCCGTCAAACGGCCGCTTCTGCCCCTTTCTCCTTACTTTAGGTGTCTTTGCTCCATTAGCAAGGTTCCGCACAGATGCACGATCACGTGCCGTCACGTATACTCGCCCCCCTTTGCGGCGTCAACTAAAATGCCCCGCGAGTGTGCGTGTTTGCGTGAATGTTCGTCTCCGTTCCGCAGCGCGCCCGCGTAATGAACCGTAACAATTATCCACAGACATGCCACAATATCAACAGTGTACTCCTGCTTTCTTGCACGACAGAACTGCATGGACAACACGCTGGGCAAGTTCAGAGAAGCCGGCATGTCCGCCCTGCGTGGGTACCGGATGGGACCGGACAGTGGGCAGCCGCAGCCGCCGCTGCCGCTGCCGCCGCCGCTGTCGCCGTACAACGGCAAGCCCAACATCACCATCGAGTACACGCATTACGTGTGACCACGGCGACCACTAGTAGATTGCCAATAAAGAGAGTAAAACGGCCCACTCCGACGTTCCTCAAGGCGATCCAACATGTCGGTGCCGCCAGCCAAATGCGAAGTAGACCTGTCCCACCAAGTCTGCGCAGTGTTACGCGAGCATTCTCTCCACGGTATTCTTTTTACAGAGGTTTTTAGATATCGCATTACTGCGCAGTTACACCACAGCACGGACGACGGAAAGAAACTCATATTTCTCTGCTTTATTCCATGACCCACAGTTAAATAACTATCGGGTCAACGTCCACAGTCAACACACGGCCCTAAATAAGTGATAAATCCCATATGCGCCATAACCAACAATACAGAGTGAACGCAACATGTGGGAGACTATGTTCCTTTCTACCACATAGGGTTAATTATGGGAGTTATGGGGCATTTGGGCCGCCGATCAAGCTTTCTAGCACGAGGGCACATACACCTGACGTGTCACAGAGACGACGCCTCGCCATTAACGCCTGAGCACAGACACATCAAGCAACAGCAGCCAGCCTCTCTCCACCCGCTGTCCCAATTGTTAGCTACCAGACTCGCCATCTCGTCTGGGACTGCTCTGCTCTGCTCAATCAGCCAGACAATGCCCCACACGTATCTACAATGCAGCCACTACATTCGCTGTCACCAGTTACAATGTCTGAATCGCACTGACAGTGCTTTCAATGAAGATGCACCGCCATTCTATACGGAGGCCAAGACTGAATCTAGATGACAAACTCAACTTGACTCACCGCAAGGTCTTCGTTGCAGTTGCTGGTGGTCTTTACCACTGAAACTGGCCTCTATATTTCTATATCCAGGGTTTCTTCAGTTTGTTCTTCTGTACTGCGCAGGACAGCAGGAGACGCTGTGGATACCAGCGCGCATTGGTTGAAAGAAATGCCTCGGCCAGTCCCGAGCAGTGCAGCATAACAAATCCACCAGTTAGGCCGACGTGTCATACTTTTTCGCATATTAACACATTCATCATTTTGAACACATTGGAACATTTAGTGAGCGCACGCATCACCTCCTCTAGCCCGGCTGCGAATCTCTGGAAGGTGCAAAGATTGGGCGAGCCGAGATGGCTGGTGGTTGCTTCTGCCGTCTTATATTACACGCCTAGTGCTAAAGATTGGGTAATCCCAAGTTTCGGAGACGCATTAAAGGGGGAGAGGCAGGCAGCAGAGGCATTCGCTCCCCTCTGCACTCATCACGCCGGCGTTGTGACGGCGAATGTTCGCTGTCACTGCGCGCGCTTGACACCATGCTTGCTCATTTAGTTATTGAGCAAATGTTTATGGGAATCTATAATATGATAGAACTACGAACCCTACCTCGTTTAGTTGTCCAATACTTTGATACTTTGTTATCGCCATAGTGCTTTGCCATTCGGGCAAAACTATGACTTACTATCAGGCCGCAAAGAGCGCGTGTGTTGTCAGCATGGCATAGCATTCTTGACAGGAAAGGAGAAAGCATAGTTTTCATGGAGTTTTCTTATCAGAGGGTGCTATTCTGGAAATTTCCAAATTCCGTCAAATTGTTCATTTTGAAATCCTGTCAACTTTCTACGGCATCTCCGAGTGGTTCAAAATGCCACCATTACAGAATTTGGCAATATGGCGGAATTTGACAATGAACTAAGAAGTTGCACTTAGCTCATGCAACAGCAGGACCGCAGTAGTATGCGATTTAACTGGTGCTTAAATCTCCATGTTCAATTAATTCAAGCTCCATGTAATGTTAGCAAGAACACGTACGCATACGACATAAGCATATGACATGTGTCATATGCTTACAATAATAAGTGCCATGTGTTTAAAATGTCCTTGCAAACATGGCCTAACAAGTGGGCATGTAGTTGTCATGAAATTGAACAGCAGGCTACGTTGTTGAAACCAATTTTTTTCTTTATTAATGACTATATGGCTGAATCTTTTTAAAGCATACACGGTTTTGTATAATGCAATACTAGTGTAACGATCTTAACATCCATTTGCATTTAATAAATTGCACCAAATATTTTTAATGACAACCAGAATTGTTTACTTCACGTAAGACATCTGATATTCTTACTGAAAGAAAGTAGTAAGTGCAGCTTCAACAGTGAAAACGAGTACAAGAAATAAATGACAAAAGTAAATATTAAAAGAATCTGCACTAGAATAAACATGACACAGCAACTATGCATGGGCTCTTTGAATTCATGAGAAATAGGTTAGATATACACATCCACCACAGAAATGCAGATTCTATAAATGCCAAGCCATTCAGGTACTCTGGCTAGTGCAAAATGTTCGAAACATAATAAATGAGAAACCAGGTACCAAGAAATTAACTATTTATCCCTGTCTCATGAACTAGCCACGCCTGCCAACTAGCACAGGAAACAAACGACAGCTCCTCTAATAGCAATAAGCATAAATAAGTAGAGACAGTATGAAACAAAAGCAATGTTGTTTTGCCATGTCAAATAGAGGTATGTTTCAATGGCAGCCAGCAATTAGCATTGTTCCTATAATAATAAAAGAGAGCTCTAAGTTCTAAAAATGCATAGGGTATGAGCTTTGAAATTTGCTAACAGGACAGCATGAATTCATTTCACACTGCAGCACCATATAATGGGTGCACGAGGTCTTTGATGACAAAATGATGACCTCATGAGTAGCAACGATATTATTGACAAGAATTGATATATTCATTCAAAAATGTTTACATTGTTTGTTCTGCCTGTGTTTTCAATGGAAGTTGAACAAAAGGATCTTGAGCTTCAATTATTGACTGACTTTTGCTTCAATAACGGCTACCTGTTTCAACCAGATAGTGCATGTTGGTTTTGGCCAGTGCTTCAATGATAACAGCCTTTAGCAAGTTTTTTAGGGGTGTAGCACGTTTATATTCATAACTATGATCCCACATTGAAGGTGACGTGACCGTAGAAGTTCACAGCCACCCAATGTTGGGTGGCACTGGCCCTGTAGGAGCAATCAAATTAATTAAGAGTGGCAGCAGATGACATTGTGCACAGAAAGGATGGAGAAACAACCACCTAAATGTTGTCTGACTACCAGCAGCACTAGTTTCTCCCTTATTTCCCTTTTTTTTTGGATAATAATTGTGTACCATAAACTGCTGTCTTGCTCCAAAAAGGAATGATTTGGAGGCATTCATGAAAGTGTCAATCTCAATGTCGCTGTGGTCGGCATGTAAGGCAACTAGGACCGCATACGGATTCATCTCGTTTGTACAAAGGAAAGCTGATATCCTGGGATTAAATGTGCTAGACAGGTGACAGAGTGGTTGTGGAAGATGAAGCCAAGCAGAAAGAATGAGAATGTTAAAGGTCTATGGTGACTTGATGTCATGTCTTCAAACACATCGTGCACCCAGTACATTACATCACGGTCGTGTTCTGCGCAATTCTGGTCAGATGAGACCTCACATGAAGGGCACAATACACACAGACAGTGGAAGAAAGAAACAAAACTTGGCAGACATAGAGGAAGAATCACTCAAGTCTTGTGTGCTGCATGCAAACAAAGAGCAACTTCTGAACATATGCTTCTGATGACCAATAATTTAATTCTGGGGTATCCCATGCAAAAAAACCCCAATCTGATTATGAGGCACACCATAGGGAAGGTTTCTTGATTAATTTTGACCACTTAGGGTTCTTTAACGTGCACCTAAACATCAGTACAGGAGCTTTCTTGCATTTCGCCCCCACTGAAACGTAGCCACCATGAACGAGATCGAACTCACGACCTCGAGCTCAGCACTGCAACACCATAGCCACTGGGCAACCACAGAGGGTGTGACGTTATGTGGAGCCACGATGAAATCACAAGTGATGACTATTGCAGTGCCATGGGAGGCATTAAATAAAACACCAATATTCACAGCCATATAAAGAGCAGTTCCACGTAGGCACATGGAAACCTATGTTGTATTTTCCTTCATATTACAGTAAGACTAACTTAGACTATGTTATCATGCCTGTTTTCAATAAACATGTTCATTGTTAGCTTAGTGCTGTGTTCTGTGTCCTCCTCATCCTTCATCCATTGTCTCTGTGCACTGTACAGCTGACATGAGCAGGTCAAACTAAGTAGTGTTCTGGCACATCCTTAAGATGTACAAGACCAGCACAGCACCTTATTACACACTTCCCAAGTCACAAAGAGAACTTAGGCATTCTGATTCAGCAATGTTTTGCACACCCTAATGCACAGCTCTATGAGCGGCTATCTCTGCCGACTTCCACAAAAAGGCAGAAAATGTTAGGTCACATCCCACATCTAGCAATCCTCAAAACCTCAAGTTTTTTGAACGACCACAGCCTCTACATTTCATGAAAGTCACAGACATGAATCTCAGAGAACAAGTGTGAACTCAATTCACTGAATCTTCATTATGTTGCTCGATCATTTACACTCCTGGTCATCAAGTGAAAAAAGTTCACAACCAGTCTCACACTGTTTTGACATAGTGGATAAAAATGCAATATCGTCACTAAGGTGCACCAGGAAAAAAAACATAAAGGGACACATACAAATGTGTATGATGAGAGAACCATGGCTTTGGTAATATTGCTATGTTTAAGACTGATTTTCCTTGTGTGTCTTGTTATGCCACTTGGCCATCTAATGACTATGATATCCCCTGCAGCCATCAAATAATTCACACCTGTTGAAGATGTAGCTTTCAATGCATGCCATGCATATTCAGCATCATTAAAAACAAACAGCAGAACAGATTAAAGATTTCCCAATAATCATTCTCTTGTGTGCTCTGTTTACTTTTTTACTATGTAGTAATTACTACTGCCCTGATGACCAAGTTCAAAATGTTAATTTGGCTTACATCTAGAGGTGCCTTTCATGAATGGCGTTCATGACGCAGACACAAAAACGATTTTGCACTGTGTTGCACAAAAATGCGAACTGAAACGTGAAAAAGATTTCTTACTTGAGAGCAAACATGCACAAGGGAAATATATAAATGCTAAACAGAAACAAAGCTCATGATAGATTGATGCTTCACACTGCACTTAAGAATGAAGTGCAATGTGGAGGGATAACAAAAGCACCTCCATACTTTCTTTACAGTAATTTATTAGTTCTTATCTGTGACTTGGATATTCGTGATTTACAGCACAAGAAAGACCTCCGGGAGCCAAGGAAAAGGTGGAGATGACATAAGTGCTGTCTTTTAAATGAAGGTTTATAGAAAACATCTGCCAATATACAGAGTCATAAATGAAAAAGATTAAGTGATGTTGCTTACAAGGTCATGCTGTCTTACAGCAAGACTTAGCTTGGCCAAACAGGCTGGTTTACCAATATCCGCTTGAGGCAACATTTTCATTTACTAAAAGGTGCACTCGGCTCTTATTTATCAAGCCATTGTTGTTCATGTGGCTGTTTATCAGATTTCAATAACACTTACATACTTACAAGGCATGTAGATAAGTGCACCCGTGAAGTTGGCATTTCCAGATCAAGAAGTGTGCACAATCTTGAGCCAGCCATTTATCGCTCAAACTAAACATGCCTTTATAGATAACACTTTAACTGCACTTTGCCTTTGTGAAAACTGATTTTGTTCCCACACTTTTGAAATTCTCTATTTTCTTTTGTACGAGTGTGACCTTGTACATTTGTTCAGCACAGGTTTTCAATAAACCTTCAATTGAAAGATGGCACTCATGTCATCCCTACTTTTTCCTTGTCTCCCTTCTTTTCCCCCCAATGCTAACCATGAACCTTTTACAACTCATCTAGTATTCCATTCGTGTTAGCTTGGATATGCTGAGTTAGGCACATGATAGTATATGTTCCAAGAAACTGCACAGGTATCCTTAAAGTCTAACTGCACTGATTATGCAAGAGAATCGCACTACAATGTATGCATATTCACGGCAGTACAGCCACCACCAGACTGAAGATGCATCTATTGTGGCTTAACTTTAACAAACACAGGCTGTAAGGAGCAAACCTCAAGTTATTGGGAATCGAGCACATTCAAGGCACCTCAACCAGAATACTCAGGCACCCTCCACAGGAAAAGCAAGAGAGAACTTGAGGCAGTGACTGCCAGAGAAACACTACTAGTACATGTGCTCTGTGCGTCATTAACATCTAATTACTCCCGAGCTATGAGCATGCATGCTTAAGGACTATGAGCAACGTGGGTGCACTAAGGGTGCGGCAATTCCCCACAACTCCTGTTGCACATGTGCTGCAGGGAACTCAATGTCAATGCACAAGGGACACTAAATAATTGCTGCCCTTGTTCTGTGCATCATGCACTAGACTTTAGTCTTCTAACTTCACATTTGTGCTTTCTTTAGACCATGGTTCACTCGTCAATGAGCAGTGTGCAAAAACTATACAAATAAATATTACAAACATGCAAAAGTGTGTGCAAGAAAAAATTAACTAAGATGTGATGTGTAAACTTAGGTGTACATAAGAAGCCCAGAAAACACATAAATCAGAAGTGTGTGTGTTCTTTTTTCGAGGGGTGGGGTGGCACACCTCACTGGACCTCTTGAAATGCACTGTGCTAAGTCATGGTGCTCTCATGCAACCAGCACACTATTCCTTACTCTGTACTCAACTTTGGTATTGTAACTGGCAGTGGAGCAGGCATCATCAACTACCAGTAGAACAACAAATAAGTTATCAGTGGAGCCCTTGGTTTTCCTAGAACCTTGTATGCAAACCCTTGCTCTGTGCCTTAGGTGTGAATTTGCCCTAAACAGAAGCAAACAAAACTAGCTCCACCCCGTGCTTCCCAAACCCCAATTTAAAATCTAAAGGTTTATTCCCTAGCTCGAGATCTGGCACAGGGTACAGCCTATTTTATTACCTGATAACTAGTGGAGTGCTCTCAGGTGAGGTAGAGAGATTCATCAGACAGCAGAGCTCCAACTATTGCTGGCATCACCACCCTTAGCCAAGATGTTGGCACGACACACATGTGTTAGAACAGCCCAAGACCCTAGCCAGGTCAGAATCATACCAGGACGCTCTAAAGGCCTACCACCATGCATCATCACCATACCGAATAAAATAAATGTACTACATCAAACAAAGCATATATTTTGGCAGCAGTGCTGATGCTGGCACTGCTACAAGGTCACACCCCAACTCAACTAAAAGCCCACTCATCACTTCCTACAACGCAGTTCACAATAAAAAAACATGCTGCTCCGCAGCATGCTTTCAAGTGAAATTAGGAACATTAGGGCACAAGACATAGTGCCTAGTAACTTAGTTCAGTGCTCCTCAATCTGTGGCCGTTCTCTTATGCATGCATCTGCATAAATAAAAGATGCACAGATCTCTAAATGACCGCTGAAAGTTTGAGGACCATCACCATTTAACTGATTAACATTATTCGCTTCTATCCTGCAGTTCATTTAGATCTGTGGCACGGCTTCAGCCAAATTACACAGGTCAAACACTTGATCCAGCTTCTCAGCAGATTACTAGGAATGCCTGGTACTGAGCTTTTTCGCCTGGGGACGTATTCTGTGATGATCGGCAGTACTATCGCCTTCGCATGACGTAGCGCTCAACAAGCCATCAGCTCATTCGATTTTGCTCTACCAGTCAATCAACATGCACCTGAAAGCAATACTAGTGCCAAAAGTGATCATCACAGAACAGGTCCCCTGTAGTGCAGAAAGTTTGGCACTTCAAGCGACAAAACACACCTGGTTATCCATGAAGCCATAATCTAGATTGATACATCTACTAGGGTAAACATTATTTGCTACAAGAACACAAAGTTATACTGATGAGTTCTTGCAAGGCAATTGATTAGATGTTAACAAGCTCTCTAACAATGACTTTCCACCATTCAGTGCCTTTCCGCAAATATCAATTCTTTAATGTTGCACTGCAACACTGTAACTATACAGTGCACTACAGGGGAGGACAGCAAATTTCCTTCCCTAATGTCTTTTAAATGCAAGTATTTCACTCATTAAAACAGTATGACCACAGCCGCTAATCATAACAGGGACCTTGTACTCATCTAGAAAATTCCATAACTCACTAGACACCAGGAAAAATACTTCAACTTTGCAAGACCAACTTAGTGTCCAACATCGCAGTGAATATCTGATGTTAGTAGGCAACCTAAAAGTTCTTAAATGCTCCTGCACTTAACACTTCGCCTAGAAAGCAGACAGCAGCATTGCCCTTGACCGATGCAATCACTGTGCTTCACAAGCAATCCCCAGCGATTTTCGAGGCACAATGTTTAGCCAGGAACTCCTTGCATCATACACGGTCTCATATATAGCAGGCAATGCTATGGAGGCTAGCGAAACTTCTCTCATTGCTCGCACTCATGACCTAGAAATAGTGCATCATATATAAACTAAACAGGTATGGGGTCTTGCAATTCGACGTAAAATGAAGTATCACACTGTTATATAGCAAAATATGTTGTAATTATTATACGGAAGGTGTCACAGATGTGAAGCTCTTTACAACCGAATAAGTGGAGCGAGACATTTCTAGAACCAGTAGTCACAGTGCATAACTTGCGCTCGCAGCCAAAACATGGTATGTCGCATACTGGAGACACAAATGTGCCCAATTAGTAAATGACGACGTATCTTTATGTTCACAGAGTGAAGTTGAAATGTATGAAGTAGGATTAAGGTAACTGAATTTATGTCCGGCTCTAGCACTAACTAGCCGCGGTACCCTTGACTACTTCTTTCTCTAGGCATGGCATGACATGACGGGCCAGGTCATGTCAAGACAGCACACTGTTGAAGCTCTTGATACATCCCTCACGCTTGATGTTCGCAAAACCCACTCACAGAACCCGCTCAAGTGTTTGCCATTCGATATGAACTGGTAGACTTGGAAGTCTGTGGTCCTTAAAGTTACAATAATGTGTACTGCAATGCTGCATCACATAAAACTGCACTGTGTAGTTGTAGAAGCATGGGGGCTGTATAATCAAACAGATCACCTGGGGGCATCTAAGTGTGCACAAGATTGTTTAACCAGAGGAGGCAGATGCAGCAAAAAAAAAATAAAGGAACTTGAGAGCTGATATGCTTACTATTAATGTATTACCATTAGACTGGTGGCAGAGATCTCACATCAACGACTGAGAGCAACTGTAGTAAAGCATTGTCCTGAATGTAATGTATGAAGGTTCAACAGACTCCCTCTTTAAGACAAAGTCTTCTAAGCGGAGTTCTTGAATAAGCTGGCTTCTAGGACAAGCTCCCAAGGGTGTTGCTTATCTTGCAGTATATATTCAGTGCACTTCTGTTAAGAACTTCCAACAAGACCTATGCAACATATTTTCAAGGTCCCTTCTTATGCTTGTCTTGGGGGGAGTCCTCTGGTATTGCCACAAGTTAGTCCTTCAGAATTGCAGTCCCCGGCTCTGAATAGCCCCCCCCCCCCCATCCAATTTCCCGCCACTAAAAAGGCAGAATCAGGCCTACCATATGCTCAAAGTAAGCTAAAAGCCATTCTCAAGAGTGTGGCTGCTCTTCAAACAACTTGGCGCTATTGATGCCCCGCACCGTGACCTTGTTGGGCCTGACAATGAGACCATGGTTTGGCTTGCACGTGAAATAGCGCCTCCCTTGGACGCTACCATCGTTCCTACCCGTGGGCCCACGCAGTTCCACACCAAGCCAGGTGCCTTCCTCAAAGTGCACTGGACCGATGTACCGGATAACGCCTTTTGGGTGATGGGAACACAGAGGTACAAAGGAGATGGAACAGACGAGAATTAATGCAGATCGTTACAATGACCCAACAGAGATAGGCACTCACATTGTGAGAAAAACAAAACAACAATGGAGGTCAATAGACCCTTATTCCTTAACAGCTTTAAGTTTGCTTTCTTACATTACACTTTTGCCCAGATAAAGATAGTGCGAGTCACCATTGAAAGGCAGACATACCTATAAACATGCATGCTAGTGTTTAACGTTTACACGTCATCAGAGGAACTACACCAACATCTTGAAAATAATAATTTAAAAAGTGCAAAAATAATGTAGAAATCATAAGGCAAAGGAAAAATGAAAGAACACAAAAAGGAGAACTTTTCACAGGTAGCATCGGAAGTAACAATCTTCTAAATTACACTTGCAGTACTTTAATATTAAGCTACAATGCCAGCTGTCTTCCCATCAACTTTCTTGGGTATTTGTGTACAGGATTAGCCCCAGGAGCTGTTTATTATGATACACAAGAAACACTTATTGAACCATGAGAATTCAAGCAGGGTTTCACAATTATATGAAGCATGAACAGTACCGGCGGGCTGCTGATGTTTAAGAAAAAACAATATCTGCAGTCATTGTGTGTCAGCTAAAATTGTCTGTTTTGTTTTCTTTGCTCAACTGTCATATTATGAGTCATTAAACATAATGAAAGATGTATTATAAGTAAATAAAGACTGTAATGATTTCATTCTCAAGAAGCTGTATATCTGCTAAAATGACTGTTTTAGGCCTCGCAACACCATGTTTTAAGCCTATAGCAACATTCCAGACAAGCCTCGCACACCTATAACCATGCATTCCCATGTGACTGATAGGAAACACACACATACAAAATAGCACAAAGTTGCATTTAAGCTAATATCGTAAGAAACTGGTTTCAGTAACGGAAAATGTTGTCTTCTTGTCTCTTAAGCTTAGTTACGCCTATCATTTTCTGTTCCATACCACATTGCATTATTGCCATCACACCTAATACAATCATCGCCCCATAAATAACATATTTTTAGCCATAACAGCGGCAGATGAAATGACAGATATGGATAGAATGGTCACCAGCAGTCATCACTGGGAAGACTAAATGTACCACATAACGGGCCACAACAATAGCCCTGATGACTGTGACTGCTAAGTTACTAGATGAATTAGGCTTAAACATCACAGTATGCTACACTGGCCCTGAGATTTTCAGGATGTTAAGCAAAAGCACGGAACTACGTCAGCATTGTTTATAGGCTACACATCTATCACCTGACAATGTTATTCGAGCCTAACGAAAGCTAAAAAATAAGTGTGGCCAAAAAGTTTACTGTTTGATATTAGTTCTACATGACCAAATACCGCAAAAGTATACTGAATCAAGCTGGAATTTGCAATTTTAGCCATGTCAGACAATACAATTTTTTCATTGGCAGTAGGTCAACAGAATTCCACTGATCGCTACGTCTGTGTTGTTTCTCAAATTTCAGTGTCATAGTTTAAACAATATAAATGCTTACTGAGCATACAGGACTATGGGCCAGGTCAAGATGCATAACACTAGCAATACTAAATCTTCAATGAACATAAAACTGAATGTTCCATGTATATTCCAGGCATTCTTTGCAAAGGCTCTGCAAAAGAACACCTGGACACAAAGATTAGGAAAGTGAGTAAATAAAGCTGCATAAAGAGGTTCAGCATGACTACACTAAAAAAAAAATTAAAATTGTGCAAAAATAACTGCCGCCATGCCAAAAGTGCATTAAATGCTGCTCATAAAAGCATTCCTAAAGCCAGTGATTGTAGCTTGATGCCACTACATGTTACTGCACCTATGGTTAAGCACCTGACAGCACATCAATTAAATTCCTAGACCTTCTAAAAACAACATACCTAATTACATGCTCATTTATGCATAAAAGAGACTCTCTGCTCAAAAGAAAACCACCTACTGTTCCCTCCATGCAATGTGAAAACAAGAACTAGTAGGATAAACTCCTTATTTAAGCCGCAATACAGCCAAAACGATTCATGAAACTATCTTGTTGTTCTATCCCATATACGGAAATAGGTGTAAGCATGAAATGCTCCTTTATTTAAACATATTCAACATGCATTCTTTATTCCATGCCTCCCACAACAAAGTGGCTCCCATGCCCACATCTATCAATGTTCCTGTGCAACACCATGGTCACTTGGAAAACAGCCATAAGCTCGCCAGCTTACACAAGCAGAGCAGGAAGTGGTCTCTGGTCAGGTCTTTATGACACAGTAGAGGTGTGGCAGACTCTACAGGCGAGACTTGAATTCTAGCAGTCATTCTGTTTGCAAGACCTTCAATTGCTCATCTGTCAGCTACTGAACAGTTAATCTTCTATTTTTCCTCATCTATTAGCCTTGCAACTTTTGTACAGCGCCAATTCCAGCTGTGTGAGCTGCTGCCAACAAATACAAATGCACGTTATGCCAGTTTCCAAGGCTGCACTTTGGCGAACTGGCCTTTGTTCGATCTTTTCTGACAGCAGTGAGCAAAGCTTTCTTTTCTTTATCTATCAGTGCATGGCTTCCTTTGGATTCCAGTGTCTTTCCTATAAACTCCAGTGATTTTTCCTTTGAACTGTTACAGAATTCACACTGACTTTTTTTCTTTTTTTTTTACTGGATGGTGGAGTCACCTTACAATCCCATACAATAATTGAGAAGCATTTCGTGCTTAAAAATCACTATGAACTAATTAGGCACACACAAGTAAACTAGAAAGACTAATTAGCATCAGTAACATATTCAATGAAGCAGTAAAAAATGCAATGCCAGCAAAACATGCTTTTTCACAAGAGTCAACTAATGAGTGGCATCCACTAATGGCAAGAAATCAGCGCGGCGTCTCATGACAAATGATCAACCTACAGCAGGGTCACATAGTAGCTGCACAATCTATCTGCTGTTAGACCCGAGACTACACTGGCAACACGCACTTTAAGGAGCTTGAGATACTCTACTGATTAGCGAAACACAACTTGTTACAGGTTGTATTAAAAAGTATACAGGGTGCCTGGATGGTTAGTGCCTATTTTCAATTTCTAAGTGCTTAAAAAGTTTGAATGGATTTCAACAAGATCTGATTTTATTTTGCAGAAAAGTGATTATGAAACATGCTAAAGCATTATTAACATTGTACACGTCCCCAAACTTATCGATAAATACCTGCAGACGTTTTGAAATACCACTGGCAAATTTCTCGAGACTGTCGTTGGATGTTCATCAGAAATCCTACAATTCGCATCTCCTACTCATTCAGCATCTGCTTTTTTGTTCAACAATTCCAATCCTTAAAACAGTTCAGAGAGATTAAGTAATATGATGTCAAATAAAGCTACAACACTTCGTTCAGGGAGGCTGGTCAAAGAGTGTTAAAGGGACACTTAAGAGCAACACTGAATCAGTTTAAATTGACAAAGTTCTCTTGAAGAACTCTACTATTGTTGATTTTGTGATAATAGGTTAACTATTAGAGAAGGAAATGACAATCAAAGTTTCTTTTTCACATTTCGCACTGGAACCCCAAGGCCGGTACATCAGTGTGACATAACAGATTGCAGAGTACTTTTTTACATTTCAGCCATTGTGGTTCACTTAAAGTTCTTGAAACTTCACAACTTCAGTCTTTGGCTCTTTTGGAACATAATGTAGTTCATTTTTACAGGTAAGTTTTTAACTAGACCCGAGCACACGGTGTCAAAATCCGCGACGTCATAGCAACCTGATGCTGGAATTTTCATGCAGTGGCACCACCCGTCTTCTGTTCTCCTGGCCTACCTTCTCTCGGTAAGAGTGGCGGTTTTGATATTATGGAAGGTTGATTTACTAACAATGTTCTAATCAATTTTCTCCTTTAACACACAATAAGCTGCTCTCCCATTGCCTGGGCCTGCAATTCATCATCGTCTGCTGCTTGGTTTCACTCATTCGTTAGAAAGAAGATAAATCTGTTTTTTACTTAGCCAAGTTAATGAATCCGTAAGCCATAAGAAATTCAAAGCAGGCGCTGATATTCTAGACACCCTGTAGGTAAGAAAAATTAGGCTGTGGGTCGGGGCTTACCAAGCTCATTGCAGACAAACACATTCATCCCCACTGTCAGCCAGCAGCCCTTCTTGAGCACGGTCTGCACTGTTTTAGCATGCTGTGACTTTGCGCTGTTCTCGGCGGCAGCCGGAAGATGGGGAACAAACAGGCGGTTAGGGATCAGGCACGGATTCGCACGCTGTCTCGTGCAATGTAATGTAAGCAGTAAAAAGCGTGTAACAAAGCGCAGCAAAAAGAACAGGGAGAGCAGTGGCATTCGAGTTGTTAGTAAGCGACAAGACTCACGGTGGTTTCTTATCAGTGGAAGTTGATCTCTGGGATGCGGGGCTACCACCCGAATCACCATCTGGAAAGAGATGGGGCACCTGTGTCATGAATCATCTCCTCCCGGAAAAATCGTACAGCTGTGAAAAGGTGGACTTACGCAACACAATTAAATCAATCAATCAATCAACCAATCAAAAAAATATTTATTGAATACAATTATTTACAAAAAAACTTGAATATAGACAGCAGAACACCAGTTGTGTGAAGGGTCCATAGAGTAAGAAAGAAATATTAGGATATTACTATAACGACCACACAAAGCAGGTACTTAGGTAGAACGGTAATTAAAAAGTCACACAGAAACTCCTCTGGCAGTTGTCTAAGTATGGCGTAAGCATTATACCACTTGCTCATCTCCACATAGCCCGGTGTCATTATCAATGTTATGAAACTTGATACGACCGGTATAAATGACAGCGCTGCGACAACACGAACTGCTGCGAATGTAGGGGCAAGGTGAACCGATGAGGCAAGTAAATTACTGCAGATGGCGGTGCCAGGTGTGCTAATGACATTATGATTATTATAAGCTGGTATCACTCTTGAGCACCTTATCCATCCACGTCGAACGATTATGTGCCACGCAGACCATATCTTGAGCCCGATCTGAGATGCAGACAGAGGGTGCAGACTTCTGACGTGCTGTGTTCTCACTGCTTCACGTTGAAGATAGATACGTGGGCCCAAAGTCTTGGAAGCTATCTGCAAAAGGGGCAGGGTGCGGCATGTGTGGAGAGATTTGAGAGTACAGTCAACGACTGAATTTTCGGACGCCCAAACTTTCGAACATGCCTGATATTTCGGACGTCTTCGCGGCACCGCCACGAGCTCCATAGAATCAATGTATAAGGACATCTGAAGTTTCAGATGCTCGAACCCCTCGCCGTTCAATTTTCCTAACTTTTCGACGCGACGGAAGGTCCTTTGGCTCCTCGCGCAGTGCCCTTGCGAAGGAAATCGACTTGCAGCCGAAGCATATCACCGCTTTGAACCACAACTAGCCGAATCTAGCCGTCACACACCGATTTGGTCTGGCCATGCTGGCTATTTTCATCGCCGCACTTCCGCCTCCGGCGGAGTTTCTGGAGCGGTGCCATTTCGTTTGTTTGCACCGGCCACGTTTTGGCTAGCATGGTGTGTGGTTGTGCTGTTGTGTCAAGTGTGCTCTGTGACGCCAGGCCTAGGTGCTTCGACGCTCGTCAGCGAACTCCACTGTTCGCAACTTGAGGATTTCGCTTGCCTTCGATGGCCCCCAATCCATCTTCGTTGTCCTCGCCGATGGCATCGAAGTGCGGAAAGCAGTACCGTTGGTTAACGATGGAGACGAAAGCTGCCATTATTAAGCAAGTTGTGAGCGGCCGATCGCAGGCTGGCGTGAGCAAGGAGTTCGGCGCTCATGGACGACATGATCAACGTTCTCCGCTCTGCTGGAGTTTCCATACCCACAGAAATAACTTTTGAACAGTTTGTTGATCCTGACAACAAGCTCGACTTCTGCGCAGAACTGACTGACGAGGAAATAGTCCGTCATGTCGTGGGGGATTCAGAAGACTCCGATTTGAAAATGAGGAGCCAATGCCTGCGCCGCCTACGAGCACAGAGTTGACGCGAGCACTGTTGACTCATCGGTGTACAGTGCTGACATGACCCTTGCTCAGATCGAAGCGAATATGATCACATGCAACCGGAACGCCGTCCAAACAACAACCAACAAGTTCTTCACGCCACTTCAGCAATAACACTGGCTGCCCGACGATGCACATGGACATAATAAACCGGCAGTCGGCTGCATACAGAGTTTTGGAACGCCTCTTTTTATAGCCACTTCACTGATGCTTTGGCAGGGTTTCGGAAGCCTGGTACTTCGCCCTTTACCTCTAGATCCGATAAAGAAAGAAAAAAAGTGAGTTTTTTTGCATGCATTCATTTTTTCGGACTGACTGAATTTTCGTACGTTTTTACGTTTCCTAGAGGGTCAGAAAAATCGGTCGTTGACTGTACTGTGTTCTCGCCGCCTCAGCAACAGGCAGCAGAAACAAATAACCGCTCGCTGCTGAGGGCTCTGTCTTATTGTATGCGTGATTACAAAGAATGAATGTACTTTTCACTTCACTCTGCTGAGTGCTTGAAGCCTGCTTAATGTCCGCTGCGGGTCAGCTAGGTATTGCACTATCTCCGGGATAGGCCCACATTTTTGTCCTTTGTGACAGACGGTTTTTCTCGTTGGGTAAGCATAGAAACGCTTACGCATTTAAAAACGGAACATACGTTAAGAAGTATGTGTAACAGAAGACCGCAAATAAACAATAATTGACACTCTAACACTCTTGTAGTTAGCACTCTGGCAAGTTGATAACAAGGCACATAAGCTATCAGGAATGCTGCGACTATCAAATTAAATTTCGGCAGTTGATGTCCCAAAACTACCCGCTGAGTTATAAGGAATACTGTAATGGGGGCCATCGGATTCATTTCGACCCCCTAGGTTTCTTTAACATGCATGTAAGTATACTAGCATTTTCGCATTCTGCCCCCATTGAGATAAGGCTGCCTTGTGGAGAATGGAACCCACAGCCTTGAACACAAAAGCAAAGCACCACATTCACTGAGCCATCGTGGTGGGGACAATGGAAGAGTAGAAACGATAAAGAGCAACACTACACTCCATTTCATGTATACATAAGCCGGCAAAGTTGCTGGAGCTACCCAAGTAGCACAGTCGTAGAGTTCCCACTCCGGGCATTTCGCAGCGCAGTTCTTTATCTGTCACACCTGCTACAAAATGTCTACAAGTGTGTTACCCCTGCTTCCTGCATGACCTGTTGCTTACATGTATGTCACTGTGGCTATTATAGAACGTACTGCGGTTTGCGCAGGTCTAGTGCTGTTATATTTTCTAGTTATGCTGTCGTCGATGGATTACACATTGCTCACTAGCCTCACTCACGGGTTCAGTTGAATCACATGAACACTTGGCAAGAAGGAATAGACAACTGAGTTATCATTTTGTGCAGGCAGGTTGGCTGAATGCAATGTGGTGCCTGTACCATTTAACCCTTTGAGGGTCAATGACGTAAATATACAGCGCCACGAACAAGTCTCAAAATGGTCGATGCCGTATATTTACAGCGCCGTCTGTACATTTAAAAAGCGCGCCAATTTCCTAACTTTTTCTTTTCTGTTATGTGCTGCCACTATGTGGGAATACAGGTAATTTTTTTCGCGCGCCTCCCTCTCTTTGTTTTCGTTGCATGGTTTGTTTTAGAGCTAGTTTGCTCCTGTGCCTCTATATACTACCGCTGGCGCATTTGTGCGCGGGTGGGCGGGCGGCGGTTCGGGTTTTGTTCTGCGGGCGCTGTCGGCTTCTTGCGCTTGCAAAACTGATGGCTAACTCGTTACTAATCGCTCAAAGGGCAACCGCCTCTTTCTCGCTCGTTTAGTGCTCACGGGGGTGTGCATAGGAAGTATGCCAACGTACATGTGTTTCCGTTGCTTTTTTTTTTTCTGACACTCACTAAAACTAATTGCCTCTGGTTGGCGATACGATTAAGATTAGCAGAAGTTTGTCACACGTTGTGCTTTTTTTGACGCGCACAGAACCACACAGATTTCATGAGTGCGCGCACCTACGCAGTTGAATTATGCTATGGATGTACATTTAGTGTAAAAGCGGGAACATTTGAGTCTTGCAAAATATTCTCGTGTATGCATTTTTAAGGCCTTGAACTATGTGTATAAAAATGCATCGTATTGTAATCCTTATAAGTTTATTTCTTTTTTTATTGTTATTATTCACGAATGAAGAGTACATATATACCAACGCAAAATATTTTTTTCTTACTTTACGGTCACCCTAGAAAAATTGCGGCAAATTTCTTTCGAAATAAGTCCCTAAGAAGAATTGGAATCTGCAATAAAAGAAATCGAGCCTGGGCAGTTGCATATGGCAAAAAAGATCGACCCTCAAAGGGTTAACTGTATTATCTTGGAACTCTTGTAATCATTTACAGCAAAGGTATTTACGGGAGTTCCACAGCAGTTTTTGTGTGGCAGTGGTGACAGCAGCGTTGCCGGTCTCAAATATCAATCAAAGAACGGCCTGCATAGGAGCCCCAAAGTGGCCTTATGACCAGAGCGTTGCGGGAAAACGTGCAGCTAGATGCCAGCATCAGCGGAGCATCTGCAGTATACACAAACACATGTTGACTATATTGGAGAGTATGGATGTACAGTATTAAGTTACATAGTAAAGCATTTGAAGAGGCTCGGGTATAGTGAAGCATTTGCCAGTTCTGGGCCAATTTCAAACAGTGTAGAAACAGACCCTTAGTATTTCCAAAGGGCGAGAGAATTCACTTATACAGCTTCACTGTCTTTGACGTAAAAGTTGCTCAGGTTTGCATACATGTGCAAAGATTTTACAAGCTTATTCCGTTACTCTTAACCTCTTAGTACAGTGCAATGTTATGTGGCTCCATTAACTCTTCCAATACTCCATACGCCAAAAGCCATATATGCAAGAACACACCAATATTTTACAAAGAATCACTCTAAACTTGCTTGCACATAGTTGTATTTCAGCACATAATACATACCTGTGGAGCTTCTGCTGATGGATGTGTTCAGATCAACCAATGAGTCCAGGTCAGATGCTTCCTCATCTGTTCCTGGGGGTATCCTGTTGAAAATGTAATAATAAGAAAAAGAAATGTGTGCAAGCACTTATTAAATCTAAGTAACAGAGAAAATACGTGAAAGATCTTAATGGTCATATCCAATTTCTGTAACATTTCTTTAATAAAAAATTGAAAGTTGCCCATCTTTAAGTACTTCTTTTATTCCTCTCCGATCTTTAGTGATGCAATCAGGATACGAATTATACTTCCAAATAGTTAGCTATGTCATGACAAGAACGCTGTATGAACATTTGATTGCTTATTTGGTACCAGATAAAATAGTTCAAGGCAGGCGTTGAATATTTTAGTGCAATGCCATGAAAAATATGCACACAGAATAGCGCAATTTCCTAGATGCAAAAAAAAAAAATATATATATCGGAAGGCTATTACAAGCCTCAAAAGCTTCAAGCATTGAGAATGTTTAATGAAACCCTCATACTACAAGCTAGTTCAGGCAAGTTATTGCTCAATGCACATATACAACAAGAGTTTCCGTATCTCTTAGGAACCCAACAAGTGACATTACAAATTCAATAAGCTTGAATACTTGGGCATGTGCGTATGCCATCTCTAGCTCGTACTTGTAAACTGCAAAGATGACACAGAGCTGGACGAAAATGCAAAGAACCTTGCATGTTCATCTCTCTCTGTGTCTGTATCCTTCACTTTATAAATTTGTTTCACAAGTACCACATCAAAAATGCAAGCAAAGCCTTGAAAACCTACCATTTGACCTTCAAAGGTTGAGCGAAGACGCCGTGGTTCGGAGGGCATGTGAAATAAGTGACCCCGTTGACGGACCCGTTGTTCTTGCCTTCAGGCTTGGCCAGCTCTATCCCGCACCAGTACCCTGTGCGTTCGGGCGACGGTTGCTCGGATTGTGCTTTCCACAAAAACGCACACACGCACACAACACACAAAGAAGGGAGAAAAGACATGCGGGTTAAAGTCATTACACATCCCGTTGAAACAAAGGCACGCGGGAAAAAAAAAAAAGAAACGTAAATGGAGACGTTGCAACACAAACCTGGAGCAAATTGAGTTTCGCCGAGAAAACGCACCACGCCTTTTCTCTGCCCCACGACGACGGAATCTCCAATGGAGAGCTTGTTGTTCTTGCGGTCATAAAGGTGCTGCTTTTGTCTCAGTGTTGACAGACCTGAAAGTTGCGTCAAAAGATCACGTTTGTAGCACTTTGACATTTTAACAAATTCACATTTGAGATAAATATAGCTCCGTTACATGCCACATTCATCGCAATCACAGAAGCTGCATCAGCCGGAAGAGCTTAGGTGAAATTAGGTCTATGCCAAATTAATGCAAGTTTGATGCCTCTGACAAGCCAGCAAAGAATCTACTGTTGATTCTGATAACCATCAACAGCTTGACGTGCTAATACATGGCATGTGAGTAGCCCCAAATTTCAAACAAGCTATGCAACGTTGTTAATACACCGCAACGATGGTATGATCCCACACGAGCAGCATGCTGGCTTTCACAGCAGCTGCAGACTAGCCAAATAGAGTTGTACTTCCCGAGTATGCATCACTATTAGTAATTAGAGTACATATATTGTGCTGTGATTGAGTGAATATTTACTTTGCTGTAAGAAATAATATCTCAGATCTTGAATTTTCAGTTTCACTGTAGCAGTAAGATACTCATTGGAATAAAGCACGGCCAACTAGACTGTATGTGGCACCGATGTGCATGAGTAAGCAGATAGCAAGGGTACTGGGACTTTTTTCAAGTTTGGAGCACAGGGGAGGCCAATCATTACTTATAACAGTGTTACAGCGATCATGATCAGGTATCAAACATGCAGACACATAAATATTCCAACTGCAAACTGGAACACATTATTCTTACTCTCTACAGGCAAGTTTGGTTGGGGTCGTACATTATGCAGCACGGTGTGTAGTCTGCACAAGGTTACACAATCTGCAGATTTGAAGAAAGTGAACGTAGTTGAATGCGCTATAACAATTGTTCGGGCACGAATCGAAATGCAAAATTAATAACTCTTTCTAATATTAACGTGCCTTGACTGAACTACATCACCACATCATCCACTTTTACATCTCGCATATACTATTTGTAATGAGAGGTCACTTTGACTATAAACTGTTACGCATTAACCTAAAAGGGGCACTTTGGGGACTTAACTGTAATATTCACCTTAATGCAAAATACACTATAGTTTGCATTTTATCACAGCTGCCAACTGTGTCACAATTTCCACTGATTCCCTGACACGCCCCCCCCCCCCCCCCCGAGATAATTTTCAAGTGTGAAACCCCTATGTGCTGGCCGCACGCTATCCACACAGAGGTTGGTTAAAAAGACACCACCTGGAGACCTTCGCACACAACAGGTGCTACAAAAAAGCTCATCTGTCTTACACCTGTCGGTGTTGCACTCCTGTACCTTGGGCATGTTGGTATACTCTAATTTGGACAACATTTCTAGCACCAGCGGACGAGCACAGAAGGAAGATGATGACAACACAATACGCTCGGTGTTGCTCGCATTCACATCCAAGCTCATGCCTCTTGTTCAACACAATGTACCAGCACGGGAAGTCTATGCGATTCTTGAATAATGCAGAAGCTCAAAAGCTGGTTATAAACTCCAGTTGGTTGAACTTCAATATTGACTACAAAGCGTGCTTGAGAGACAATGATGGAAGCAAAAAGGCAAGGTCATTAATTAGCTGAATTATTATTTTTGTCTGAATAGTTCCAAAATATGTATTATGTACAGCAGCACATCATTGATAAATATCGTTTGAATCTAAAGCCCGCTAATGAGTTACTTAGAAAGTGAATTTGATGTACTTTAGAAAAACCTCTGGATCATGGCAGGTGCAGATGCCTGAAACGTCCTGCATTCAGAAAGTTATGGAGCATTTGCCATTCCCCTTATTAGTCCCATCACAAGCTGTCGTAAAACAACAGCACTAGTTACTGAAACTAAAGGAAATGGTACCCAGTTCTCACCAGTCTCAATTTTTGAGGAAACATGAGAGACATCCACCTTCGGGTACGAAATACTCTTTGGCGGCCGGCTTGCTTTTGTAGGTGATGATACTGTGTCTACTTGAGTGCCGCCGTCGTACTTCTGAATCTTCGTTATTGGAGCAAATATCCCTGCACACACATGCATTCATGTCATCCAGTGGTCACTGCTTGTGTATCAGGCGTCTACTTTGATTTACTACACAAAAATTAAAGAAGTCACTTGCTGCACGTTTTTTCAAGCCTGCTGGTGTCAGTAATAGTAGTTACAAGTGATGGTATTTAAATTCCAAATTAACATAACAATAAAGAGCTATAGATGGGGTTGCCAACCATTCCATATTTTGTAAGTGTGTCAAAGATTTTATTCAGAACACCCAAGTCCAGACGTGACCCTGCTATAACAATTGTGTCTCCTAATTGAGTCTTCATATCCATGTTCAATATGCTGAGGTTCGAATGCGTTACTTTCAAATGCTGAAACCTTTTCAACCTTTCATTTGTTCTTTGTATCCTTTCCAGCGACTCTCCAGCAACAAACATTGCTGCATTTGTCTGAATTTCCATTAGGTTACACTCTAAACAATTTACTCGGCTATGATCGCTACAACAAATAAGAATTAGCAACTTGCTATGCTCAATGCTTTGTTGGTCCCCAGTAGCTTAGTATGTTTGTAACATATGATGTTCTCACACTGCAGTCATTCGAGGTATGGCAGTGGTCAAGACCATAGCACAGACGTCTAGAGCAAAAACTGAGAGAGAAAAGAAAAAGAAACAAGTAGAAGAAAGTGATTTACCGTGATTCATTGGGCACTGGAAGTAAGAGACCCCACCGAGTGAGCCATCATTCTTGCCGAGCGGGTTACACAGCTCCACGCCCGCCCAGATACCAGTGGCGAAATGGATGGTCCCGCAATAGCGCAGAGTGCCAACCTGGATGTTGATGTTTTTTGTTTTGTTTTTTTGCACCATGAATTTCTTTTTTTTCTCTGGCGCCATGAATCTGAGCTATGGAGCCCTACTGAAATGATTCAATATGTATTCTAAACTTCTCATATATTTTTCGTAAAAATATTACGGAATCAACATGGATTCCATATAAACTTTGTGTAAACTTCAGGAGAATTGTATGGAAAACACGGAATTATTTGAACTGCATACAGAACATTTCATTAGGAGCACTGCCCAAAATAACAATTATGCGCTTTCCCCTGTATTAGCTGATAACCTTTGCCAGTCCTACAGATTAATTCATTTACAACCGTTCTGATCTGCGAGACAAAAAGTTCAGACAGTGCGAGCCGACTGTCTCACAATTTGTCTTACCTTAGAGCCACCCACGGTGACTTTGTCGCCAATCTTGAGCCCCAGTGACTGTAGCAAGACGCGCCCCGTTGATGGGGAAGGGGCTGCCTCCTGTTGCTGCCCGCTGCCGTCGGAGCTGTGGACTCCAGGGGGCAGCGAACAGCGCAGCAGGTCACGCATGTTGCACGCCGTGCTGACCTCGCTAGGAAGTGCTTCACCTTTCCTCATCTCCGGAACACATTCTACCCAGCAAAGAAGCAAAAAAGTGCAAAAGAATTCGTGTCATCAGCAAAGGAAATGGGATCCCACTGCCTGAGCTAATGCAAGTGTGGAAGAAGCCCAAGAGGAGGCTTTAGTTCTTGCCCAATCCATTCAGATGCCACATCTGAAATGTAAAAATTATTTTAATAGGCAACCCCTGAATTGATTGTCGCCTTAAAATGAAATAAAGTTGCAAACAGAGCTGGAGTTACTGTCCTCCATATCCTGTTCTATCTACAAAAGATGCATAACATTGGCCAGGGTAGCCTTTCATGTCGACTGTATTCAGGAATTTTAAATAATAAACTGAGAAGAAAGCACAAAAGGTTTCCCTTGGCAATTTTGATCATGCTAAAGAGGGAAGATGTATTGTGTAATATGATGCACACATTAATTTGATAACTCCACACAAACAAAAGCTTCTATGCACTACAAGCTACTGAACAATGAACAAGTACACACATTAGGGAAAACATCTCCATGCAACTACAATTATCAAAGGGCCCAGTTACCTACCTAACCAAATTTAAAAGCTAACTTTCTATGCAGAATGCCTCAAATGGCGGAGTAATATGTTTCCACTCTGAACTTGCCCTGTTTCTTTCCTTTATTCTGTAACTATTCCTAAATTGAGCAGACCTTCTCCCAATTTGCAAGTGCGCTTCTCTGCACTGCACATTTTCGTTCAAATGAAGACAAAGTGCTAGCTGCGCATGCTGGGGCTCGTCTCTAGAGCATGATTTTATCACAAGAGCCACATCTACATTTTCTATGTCATAAACCAACAAACTGTGCCTGTACACACTGTTTGCAAAAATGACTACACCGCCATTAGTTGGGTAAACTACTCGCAAGAAACCTAGCTTTACAATTACGAAAGGTGTCTATTATGGTACTTAACGTCCTAAAACAGCACAGTGGGTCATGAAGGACGCCTCAGTAGAGAGCTCCGAATTAATTTTGACCATCTGGAGTTCTTTAATGTGCACAAAAATATAAGTGCGCTCGAATGCATTGAAATGTGGCTGCCGGAGCCGGGAACTGAATTCATAACATCATGCTGAGCAGCTCAATGCCATAGCCATTGAGCTACATCGACAATTAGGCAGGTATGTAGCTATTACTGAACTTTAGAGATGTTTTCATCTGTACACTGTGAGTGCGCAAGTTTTCAGAACTTGAGCCCCGCTCATGTAATTTTTATTTACAGTCAAAAGTCATTATAATGAAATTGTATCCTTGCAAAATACCTTTGTGACATTTGACAATCATTATAACTGCACACACTGATATTGGTGGAAAAAAAATGCCATCAGGACTGGTATTTCGCACACATTCGAAAAGTCGACATTTAAAATCATCTCACGCGATTGGCCTAAATTGATGTAGGCCGCGATATCAGTGCAGCCTGGACAATCGTGTGAGGCAAAACTCAATGTCGGCTTTTCGAATGCGTACAAGATAGCAGCCCAAGGCTACACAAAAGTAATGCAAGCAAGATGACTCCTACAGGCTAGCAAAGGGTCTTCTGTAAATTCTGTTTGCCTCTTTGGTAGCTTGCCATGTCAACATGGGGCACGTGAACAGTGTTAAAATAAAAACACGTGCTTTGCAGTTTCACCGAAACTTAACCATGCAATCAACATGATCACATGGAATCAGCATGCTGGCTTGCCGGCTGCAGGCCAGCAAAGTCAAGCCACTGGCAAAAACTGCTGATAATTTCAAATTCTTGCTTCTAGATTACGCATTTTGATCTCCAAGTGAATGCATATTCGCTTCACTGTAATTGATACTGCCTCAGATCTTGCATTTCTGAATTTGTTATAGTAGCAGAATACTTACTGAAATAAAGCACTGCCAACCAAATTTTACATTCGCTTCATTACATCCAGTAATTCCCTATATCTATGTTCACTATATTGGGATTGATAGTATGCCCTATTTAAGACAGGAAAGAACATTAGAGAATGCATGCATAAATGTGCATCTCCTTCCGTGTGCATCAGCTAATGGAAAGCAGTGAGGCTTGCTCATTCATTGGCCGGTTCATGAATGAGACAAGTGAACCCTCCACAGACTTCACACCCACCAAAGGGAATCCTCCCTAAGCTATCCAGACTGGTCAAACTGGCACCACAGTCCACAAGGGTCTGAGCAGCTCCCAGACAGAGAGTAGCCGCTGCTATGTGGAGTGGCGTGCCACCATCAAACACCTGGCAGGGGCTGTCAATGTCTGAAAAGTTTCAAGAGATATTTTGTAGGGCACATAAACACACAGTCAACTGGCCCGGCATTGCTTCACTTAAATGTGAGCACATCTTGTGTCAGAACTTCCAACGTCTGACTTAAAACATAGTGCAACTCTCTTAATCACCATCTTCAGCCTATTTCTTTTTTTTTTGTCCACTGCAGGACGAAGCCCTCTCGCTAGGATCTCCAATTACCCCTGTATTGCACCAGCTGATTCCAACTTTTGCCTGCAAATTTTCTAATTTTATCACCCAAGCTAGTTTCTGCTGTCCTCAACTGCATTTCCCTTCCCTTAGTACCTATTCTGTGACTCTAATAGTCTGTCGTTTATCTACTCTATGCATTAGATGGCCTGCCCAGCTACATTTCTTTCTCTTAATGTCAGCTAGAATATTGGCTATCCCCATTTGCTCTCTAACCCACACTGCTCTCTTCCTGTCTCTTAACATTACGCCCAACATTTTTCGTTCCATCGCTTTTTGCGCGGTCCTTAACTTGCTCTTGAGCTTCTTTGCGAACCTCCCAAGTTTCTGCCCCATATGTTAGCACCAGTATAATGCAACGATAGTAGACTTTTTTTCAACGACAGCGGTAACTCCCTTACAATGATATAAAAACGAATTTTCATAACAAGCATATTTCAGATTACAGTAGGTCCTTCACAATGGACAGTAGGGGCACCAAAAACCAGTTCACCTTGCCAGTTCAGCAGAAGTGCATGGAATCTGCGGGAGATGAAACAAAACTACCCAAACTTCATCTTATTGGAGATAGCATTGAAAAATGCTCGCCTTGAATCAGTTGTAATTAATTACCTTTTATTGGCTCTAATAAAAAATAGCAATATTGTAAAGTTGAGATTATATTTCGCATGTCAGACAACAATATGAAACCTTGACATTCATAAAGCAGTTTTCTGAAAAGGTAGGGGGTGAAATGAAACAAAATGACAAAATTTCACTAAATGAATGTGCAAAGATACTCTGAAATTACTGCACATGGATTCATGCGCACATAATGCAATTCAGCTGCAGTCCACATGACTATCAGTGTAACAAGTGCATGTGATATGCGATGCTATCATCAAGCTCCATATTCAGAAAAACATGAAACCTAGAAAGACCTCTATCTTTATGGTCATGTGTCAAACCCGTTTTGCCATGCGAAAATATCGGTTCCAGTCAGATGTCGGGAAACACCCAACAGGCACCTGTGCTCGTGTTTGCTGGTTATTTCGGTAGGCAGCACCAGTTTTCAGGTATTTTTCAGCTAATAAGCGCATTTCCCAATGTCTCCATACAAGGGCAGCCCTATTTCAATGGCACTTCAACCAATTTCCATGTGATTTATGGCACTAAGTGCTGACAGGATGGTGATGTTTTCTGTGCACGCATTTTATAGACGAAACTAGCATTAGTTCAGTAAATCAGAAGATCAATATAGTGCCTTCCTCCTTCAGGTGAACGCCAAATGTCGCCAGACTGCGCTGTTTACAGCGATCGGAAAAAGAAAGGCAAGAGGAAGTAGACCATATTCTGGTGCCAAGATCTGCGGTGCTTATCCCAGCCTCACCCCAAGAGGGTGCTTTCAAGCACTACCACACAGTGCTCAAGTACCGTTGAGAAACTCAGGAGTAAAGAAATTTTGCTAAAATAAATCACTCATCATGTGTTTGCTTACCTGAAAGCTCTTTCCGCATGGCATTCAAAATGCACAAAATGGCTCCTGACTGGAATAACCACCTGTAGTATGTATTGGGTAATGGCTCACGACCGCAATGAGTGAAGATGGCTCAATTTCAATCTAGAATGCTATGACAAGGATTATGGTGTTGTGCTTCTTCAATGTCAAATTACAGGCTCACACAAAATAAGACTGTCTTAAAGGTGCATTTGTTTTTACTCCCACACATGGTCGCTGTCTTTATCTTCCTTACACCGCCAGTTGTAACCATCAACCAGTACCAAGCCACCCCGTTTTCTCTCCTCTATAGGCCAGTTAAAAAGTTATTTTACCTACCCGACCTCTTAGTTGCCTTCAGCAGCAATTCAATTACAGGAGGAACATCGAAGTATGCGGCATAATGAAGCGGAGCCATGTCTGTCCAACGACAGCGCAATGTAGGATCTGCGCCATAATCCAGAAGGATGCCCACAGTTTGCGTTGAGCTCGTCAGATCGCCAACACCAGTGGCCCCGGACTTGCAGGCATAGTGCAGAAGTGTCATGTCCGTCAGACCGTCACGATCGTTGACGTGAGCCCCACGCTTCAAGACCTGCACCACATCATTGCTGAGCTTTAAAATGTGGAGGAGTGAGGGGGAGAGAATTGGTAATGGGACGGCAAGGACATTAAACCAAGTTTAGCTCAGTTGGCTACCCTGCACTACAAAAGAGGGAAAGGGGGCTATACACATAGCAGGCGACACTGCAAATTAAGGCTAAAGAGATTTCTCACACTGCTTGCATTCATAACCAAGAACTAATGCGTCACATTTGAAAGAAAGATATAAGTACGCATCATGCCCAATTCAATGCAACACTGCTTCTCACACTTTTATAATGCAAAAAATGGCATAATTACAATGTGGACGACATCACAGATATAAGCCTATTTACCATCAAATGAGCAGAATGGCACACTTCTGCAACCAACTGCCATAGTGCAATGCTTGCACTTGCAACCAAAACATTGCATATGGCATACACTGGAAGCACAAAGGTGGATAAATAATGTACGATTTGTTGTGACCTTGCATCCAAAAGTTGCAGTTACAATGTATGAGGTATAGTCATTCCACAGAAAATGTCAGATCAAAACCAGCAGCACTGCAAAAACGTGTGGAGTGACACTTGACCCGACTATTTGTTTAGCTCCCATACCATCACCTGCCAAGCATAAAATGGAGTGTAAAGGTTGTGCAGAAGGAAAGAAAAAGAAATGCTGACGGCAAGCATGCACACGCTGAAGAGTTCATCGTTCAGTTTGTCACAAGCAGCCCTATAGGCTGGTGCACCTTGACAAACGCAGTGACGCTTTTGTGGCTTTGTGCATCAAACAATAGACCATACGAAGATCAAAAGCTTGCCCTTCAGACAATTTTAGGGAAATTAGATGACAGGACCTTTACGAAAGAGAAGATTCTGGGATCATGGCCTCGTGCATTTATGATGCTTTAAATGTGGACTTCTCCAGGTGTTCCCCATGCCCTTATAAGCATCAGTAGATTAGTTGGTGAGCAAATTATGTCAGGAGGTGGTAAAGCACAGTCCTGAGTAGTAGCATATTGCAACTACATCTGTGGAAAAAATGACATAGTCTGTCATTTTGATGCTGTTTAAGTGTATGAAAGTTTATGACATCGCCTTAATTGATTCCATTTGCAGCCTAACAACTTGAAAACAAATTACTTTGGTGAGAACACCATATTACATTTCTGGCAACACAAAGAAACTGTTAAATATCCGCAAATATCTTGTAAGTGGTTGCAGCTTAATTGCACCTGGCTATGAGAATCACAATTCTCAGTTGACGTAGCATGTTAATTATGATGGCAACATTCAGCCAATTACAAACACACAAACAGTCACCAACGCTTCATATCAAAATGCCACGTACTGGCAGAACAAAATGTGTTTGCCCACTCCAGTGGTTTTGCTTATGGTCTTCTGGTAACACTACCCTACTTAACATATATTTTTTTATGGTGCCAAAGCAGACCATGCTCATTAATCACAACACCACTACACGGCTTAAATCTTACTTTGGCTGCAGTCACTTGCATTGCACTTTTTTGGCCAAGGCGGTATATGCCAACATTAGCAAACACTGGGGTTCACAACACTTATGCACAGAACCCATTAGAAGGGCCATGTTGAATGAGATGCCATGGTTAAACATGAACTGTGCAAGTTAGACCATTGCTAAAATGAACTGCCTCAGAAGAAAGCCCCAAAGCAGAAGTGCTGTAGTTGCTTACCTCCGTACAGAGTGTCTTGATGTCCTTCTGGGTGCGTGGCACCCACTGGCGAAGGATGGCAAAGATCTCTGGCACAGTGGTGTCCTCGCTGTGCAGGATGTTGAGACAGTTAGGGCAATCGGTGTCGAAGAACGGCACGTCCAGCATGCGGCACTGCGGGCATGCCGGAGCATCTGTAGGCTGGTACACGATGGCATGCTGCCTTGACACATGGCTACCCCTCCTGGCACCATCTCTGCTGTCTTCAGCATCACCGACGCCCATGGTGGCTGTACTTGAGGAAATTGGTGGGTGTTCTCAACCTGCATAAAAACAGTTCAGCTGCTTATGACTCATATAGTGGCAGGGTTAACTTAAAGGAGAGAGGCTCTTTAATTAAAACTGTATATGTTTGCATGGCAGTACCTTTAGTATGGTATTCAAGGCGAATACAATAATCAATGAAATGGTATTCGCAGTACATAGAACACACAAATGACATACACAAAACGCACAACATACAGAATTAAAGTATGTCGTTGAGACCAGTGCTTCATGGAAAAGTTAAAGGTGCCTCCACAGTGTGGGACGCACAGGCAGCACTGGTCCATGGTTTGAGATATATGTCATAGTTAAAGGCATAAATTCAGTTCGGGCTATATTACAATGATCTGCTGAAGTGTGAAAAAGCTGCAAGTGTGAGTTATGCCCCCTCATACATTTTTCGCAGTGCACAGTGGCGATCCTGTCCACTTGACTTCATACAAAAAGACTTTTGTATTGGCAATGTCCAGCAGAACACAGTGCAGACATGCATAACCAAGCTTGTCATGCATGTGAGCCTGTCATGCGCCATTATTTGTATAGCATATAATTAACTGCTTCACTAAAGCTTTGCTTCCCATACATTCCAACATATGCCACATCTGCATAATCTTTAAAAACTAAATTAATGAGCCACAAGACACATGGTTCCACACCCTTTTTTGCTATTTGAGAGGCAACAGTTTCGCCAGCCCACATCTTCCTCAGACTTACGTGCCACAAATAGCCTGATAAGTCTCTTTAGCATGACCTGCAATAGTTACCAACTGTCGTACTAGCACACTGCTTGCAGTAGCTTGTGCCCATTTAAACATCCACGCAAGCAAAACACTTATCAAATGTGTTACTGGCAGAAATTATCTGGCAAGTGCATATAGAGCAGCATTCAAACACCGAGCCCGCCCTACTCAATGTTTTTGTTTTTGTTCCCTCCAAGTAAGTACACATCAGCCACGTATGAATAAAAGGCTGAAATGGCCTTTTCTTGAGACCACTTTATACGCAAAAAGGGGCATAACGGTCACTGTACTATACAAGCACGAGAACTCCACCTGCGAGTGTCGAAATCAATCACCTGAACGCTGGACAGCGTCATCAATGCATGTCATAATAGGCAGCACAAGTGGTGAGCGAATGAAACGCTGCTTTTTCTCCCCCTCTCTCTGCACCCCCTCCGCTTCTTTTCGTCTTGAAACGGCAGTTGCCAAAAAAGCGAAAGTACCTAAAATATATCCGAAGAGCCCCCCTGGTATGTATTAAGCAGGAAAAGCAGAATACTTTTTTCAGCTATCGTGGTTAGGAGCTGCAGAATCACACAGGGCGTTCTTGCGACGTTTTATTGCGACAAATGTCACCATTCTACTGCGATACTCTAGGCCACCAGCAAGAAGCAGAAAAATACACAATTAGCCGTCGCACTGAAATGCAATGACCCCGGACGTGAAATACAAGCAGGCAAGCCCCCGAAACTTACAAAACGCAACATATTCAGATGAAGTGTTCTCCGCAAACATTGCCTAGTACAACTAATGCCTGCACGGCTCTTTTTTTTTTTTTTTAATCTATCTCTACTGGACTTAACGATTGCAAAGCACCTGTGCCGCATGAAACGCGCCGACTTGCGCTAGCACGGAAACATTTAAAAGATACAAAACCTATCACTTGCCAGAGGCCTTCCGGTGTGAATAAAATTGCACGCACCTCACGCCAATGATGTCGTCGCACCGGTGACCTGCGTTTTGCCAACTTGGTCAACAGCAGCCACGCATAACACAACGAGGTCGCTAGCACGGTGCACAGAGAAAAACGAAAACAGAAGCCGGCACACCGTCCGTTGGGTGCTTTCCGCATTCGACGGCAGGTGACAGCACAGCACCTATTTTTGCCCAATGTTATGAACTTACATTTCGCCTGCAATCTAGATCTGGTCAAGAGTTGCGGCTCCGAACAAGCGTCGGTCTCGATCAACGGTTATACCACCGTTGTACCGATGGACTAGCCGAAACGGCGGTGAAATGGTGGTATGTCTGAACAGTTAGGATGATGTATCGTTTAATACAAGCGCTTTATTCTACATATCTGCTATTTCGCAAACCCAGCTTGCACGAGAGCTGCCTCGGAATCGGCGCCGCCTCCCTGCGGGCCTGTTGCGAGCGTGCGATAAGCTCTTCGAGAGCCCTACGAGAGAGGCACTACACTTTCCGCATACATTTATCACCACCTGCTTGCGACAGCACAGAAAAGTCGCAGTTTCGCCCAAAAGACGAAGCATCAATTGCGATAGCACATTAGTAGACACCTATACGAACTGAGGACAGTAGCTTTATCGGCCGTATAAACGGGTAAACATAGACATACTTACCAAGTTAACAAGCATGGTGTCGTGCGCGCACAAGCAAAGAACACACATCTTACTCGATGACCGCGAAATCTCACTTTCAAGACGCTGGAGTGAAGAAGCGCGGCAGCAGCAGCGAGCGAATTGGCCTTCCTGCTGCGCCTCGCATCGACACGCGCGGCTTCTAGCTTTGATGTCCCTGTTGCCGCTTTGGTGTCCTGGAGGTGCACCAATAATGCGAAATAATGACACGTTGTTTTCATTAGTAAAAACATGATCGAATAAATATAGTTGCCTCGAGCCGCCAACTTGCGGTGGTAAGTTCAGCACTACCGGGCCCCGCGACTTCTGACGGCACGCCTAGGGACAAGCGCATACAGCGCGCGCCAAGAAACTCCTTCGTAGTATCTAGGCAGAGCCGTATTTTCAAGGAGCAAAACTCCCCACATTTCCTCTCTCGCACCCGCTCTTACTCGCGCATGCGCGCAAACGTCCGTCGTCTCCGCAAGTGCCATGCCCCGCAGTACCTACAAGCAGTTGGAAATACGCGCCCGAGTGAGCGCGCGCGACCGCCCGTAGTAGAACGCCCCTCACCCTCCCACCCCGAGACTTGCGCGCGATGGAAGACAGCGCGCTTTCTCCCCGCTTTCCTCCCTCGCGAGCTCGAGCCGCAAACGCCGGCTCACCCTCGCAAACTTCACTCGCTCATAAACATACGGCGCGCGGCGACTTTATCGTCCTTGGAGTTTATACGGAGCCTCACGGCGACGCCGACAACAAAATGCGCCTGGAGTGTGCATATAATTGCGATCGTAATAAAAGCTCGTGTCAGATATTGCAAGGTGCACTGCAATGGAAATGCGAATATATGCGCTCTTTAAAACACCTCTATACTCGCGGACAGCTTTCTGTACGTGGCAGTGAAGGGAAAGCTACGGGCGCGTGGCTGTTGCACGTGACAGTGCTTTTGGGTGCTCGGAACAGACGCTGAATCGGCGCAGCTTCACGTGCGACGGTGTCGCGTTTGCCCTGAGGCAGAAAGGAAAAGCCGCAAAATAAGCGAACTTTTACATTCATTGGCGTGTTTTATCTTATTTAACTGTTGCTGATACGGTATTTGTTTTCTCTTCCCCAGTTTAAACTGACGTGGTTGAAAACACGGGACTCTATTTAGAAGCGCTCTCACTTGTGCGCGCTTTACCTCCGTAGGTTTCCCTTCATTGCCACTGAAAGTTGTCCGCGAGTATAAGAATGTGATTTGATCTAAGCCACAGCGATGAGCATTCCTTGGACGTTTCCTGTGAGGCAGTACTTTCATCAGCGCGCGCCCGGACGACGCCGGGGCCCGACTACAGTGTACTAGAAAATTCTAGTACACTGTAGCCCGATGCATAGACTGTGACGCGCACGCAGAGGAGCTCACTTCGAGGCACGTGCTTCGAGGTGACAAGAACCGCCGTCGTCCGTGGAAGCGGTAATTACCACGATGACCCCTCTATCTGAAGCTGACCCTGTCAAGCTGAACTTATTGATGAAAGGGGCCAACATCGAGGACTATACCGTTGGAGCAGCGTCGAATTGAGTTTCCCAGATTGCGATGTGGTTGCCACGTATGCGGGAGCGAGGCCTGTGCTGGTGGAACGATGCGACCTCGTAGGAGGGATTTCGAGACCGACTCGACGATTGTGATTGGCCGAGATGCAGACATCAGATTCCCTAGTCTAGTCTCCTAGGGAAGACGACGGTTTTAAAAGCGGAGACCTTTGATCCAGTGTGGGGTTGACGTGTCCTGATAACTCAGTCGTTTAATATGCTCCTACGTGGACTGGGCTTCAATTTCTGGAGACAGTGTAAATAATCGAAATAAAACATTTTCCTCCATTCCTAAAACCGGACGCACTCATCACTTTGCCGAGTGCATTTCTGGCCTAAACGCTACATCTCTTTCAGTCGTATCTTGTTCCACAACGATAACCGTCATCTGCCTTGCCCGCATTTCTTTCCTTTAACGCTGCGAGCCCGCTACGTTCAAGCCACGAACGGCTTGCGCGTTATCAGAGTGACACAGCATTTTCGACGGGAAAGTACAGCGAACGCAGCGTTTTCAAGAAAAGAAACGCAAGCAAGACACGTGTCGATTATCGTTGTGACAGAAAAACGTCCCCTAAAAGATTACACTCGTTTAGGCTTAACTTGTCCCCAAACACGTACCGCCACCATTCGTTTGCGCGCTTAGTTCCGTCGTGTCTTTACGCCTGGTAACGGTGACTAACCTTTCCGTTCCATAGCGTTCCTGAAATAAAGTATCGGACACAGATAAGTAAAAAAAAAATTATCGACTGATATAGACGCAGTACATATAATGACGGATTCCGGGTTAATTGTGGCCACCACTGGGCTACCTGTACCAAAGTCAAAGTGCAAGCGCTTCTGCATCCGGCTCGATCGAGCTCAACAAGTGACGAAGAGAGCAAATGCAAACAAGAACACGTGGTTTTATAGTCAGTTTACAACCGGCACGAAAAAAAAAATTATTCACTTGCACTGTCATTACACGTATTGCTTTGTTTAGGGTGCAAACCACACAATTGCGCTTCTTTATCTGCGGTACCAAATTCCTGTGTACCATATCGTATGGAGGCAGTAATGCCTGTAGAGCGCGCCTCGAACGTAATTTTGACGCTCTTCCATCGGCACTACATATCGCAAGGAGCATTGCGCCATTTTGAAGACAATGTCTTTCTTATCTAGTGACTTCCGGCACTTCTCTGTGTCGGGTATACCTAGCTTTTCTCGCGAGCCGACTCTGAAGATTGTGTTATCTAAATATGTGTTCGGATCCGGAAAGTAGTGCAGTCGAAATGTGGGCCGTTCCCGTTGGCATATGTGCAGTCTGAAAAATGTGGGTCGATGCTGACTATAGTGCAGTCAACGAATTTAAACAGTTTGATGGAGTGCCGCGCATAGTGACTCCGCCGCCATTTTCACCCCCATATCACTATGGAGGCATTGCTTTCATTGCCGACAACTATACGTTGAATCGCCTTCCAACTTCTAATGCGTTAGCGTTAGGAGCGTCAAAGCAGAAAATAGTGTATGCGTGTGAAGAGTGGGAAACCGGCCAAGTATGCGTAATAAAGGTATACCGTGTCCCACTTAACTTGAGTCAAACTTTAAGAATACGCTAATGCCACGTAGCTAGACAGAACCAAGGTAATCTTTGCTTGCTGTCGCTTGGAGATACTCGTATTATTTTTTGCATTCCACCTAGTTACACAATTACTCTTAATTAATTAATCAATTAACCTCTCACATGTAATTATTAAATTAAAAGTGTCAATGAGAAAACTGTAGAGCAACATGAAAAACATCCAGGCATGAAAGAAGCTCGCGAATACACGAAAGCCGCGCGATGGCCGCTCGCGGCACATATTCGCGGGCTCCTCTCATGCTTGGAAAAACGCTCTTATTTACCACGTATTGCTCAATATATCTCGCGATTGGAAGCTTTTCATGTTGCTCTACAATTTTCTCATTGACGCATCTCATGAAGTTATAACGTTTGAGCAGTAGATTAATCAATAGGTGGAATGCGAAAAATGGTCTGAGAGAGAGAGAGAGAGTAAACGTTTGTTGTAGGTATAGGTTGTTTGGTTATGGTGGGTGGAGCCCCTCCTCCAGGGCCCCACCGGTTACAGCGGCTCGCCGGGCCTGGTCAAGGGTCGCCGGTTGGCTTCCCAATTCCACTTCCGCGGGTCGCGCCTCCCACGACCAGTTATGGAGCGTGTTGTCTAGCAGCGGCGAGGTGGCAGCCGCCGGACGTAACGCACACTGGAATGTGATGTGTTAATCCAATGTCGGTGTTCCTTCGCACCACGGGCATTAGTTGCTGTATTTGTCTGGGTACATTTCGTGTAGCCATGTATAAATGCGGGAAAGTGTTTGTTTGCAGGCGGCGCCAGTCCCGTGCTTGCCTCCTGTCTAGGTCTGGGTGAAAAAAATTGTCTGAGTATCTCCGAGCGACGGTCAACAACATTACCTTGGTTCTGTCCAGCTACGTGGAATTTGCATTTTTTGAAAACTTGGCTCAAGTTGGACAACCGGCGCATATATATATATATATATATATATATATATATATATATATATATATATATATATATATATATATACATATATATATATCACCGTCAGTTGCACTTCGACCCTCGAAGAGACAGGACGTGTGTCGAGTGAGCTAACTTTGCAATGTGGTGAACGCTTTTTTAAATAATAATAATAATATTTGGGGTTTTACGTGCCAAAACCACTTTCTGATTATGAGGCACGCCGTAGTGGAGGACTCCGGAAATTTTGACCACCTGTGGTTCTTTAACGTGCACCTAAATCTAAGCACACGGGTGTTTTCGCATTTCGCCCCCATCGAAATGCGGCCGCCGTGGCCGGGATTCGATCCCGCGACCTCGTGCTCAGCAGCCCAACACCATAGCCACTGATCAACCACGGCGGGTGCTTTTATTTTTTTTTTAAATCGTGGACCCGAAACCTAACAGAAGTTAGACATAAAACATTTCTCTCGCATTTGCCGCTAAATCGCCACTAAATTTTTATTCGGTGTTTGTGTTGTTCATAACGTCTTATATTCGTTATTATTATTATTATTATTATTATTATTATTATTATTATTAGTAGTAGTAGTAGTAGTAGTAGTAGTAGTAGTAGTAGTAGTAGTAGTAGTAGTAGTATTTAATATTATTATTATTATTATTTCTTGCTTTGTAATTATGAACGGTAAGGTGTCGATTATCCTATGACGATTATATCCGTGACAAAGTTGAACATGTGGGGTGTTGTTCGGACGAGTTGTCAAGCAAAGCAGCACGTAAAAGGAACACTACGAAACAACAGACGGCGACGCTTACCTTTTTCCTTTTCTTACCACCTTCCTTTTTCGCTGTTACATATTGGCGAAATTTAAAACACACGCACGAAAGAAAGCTTCAAGTGTGCAGCTGCTTAACTGCGACACAAACAGCGGAAGGAATGCATTATATGCAGGAATGCAGGACATATGTCGAGATGGAATATACCTGTTCACATTATCAAGCCCATAACTTCGCACGTATGACAGCAGGAGAGAGAAATAATGCTGAGTAAAAAAGAAAAAGAAGAATAGCTGGCAAGCGCGTTTAGTTTTCTGCAAGACATAATGATATGTATAAACGCTACAAAATGTTTGCACCTTTCGAGGATTATCTTGTACTTTTGTGCAACGTTACGGAGGCCGGAAATGCAAGCAAGAAACGTGGTGGAGGACAAGGTATATGGCCCGAAAGCGCGCAAATTGTTCTTAGAACGTATATGCCTACAAGTAAAAAAAAATTGTAATAATTAAGGATCAGTTGTTACTTACAGCAACGCTCCGTCAAGTGCAGGCCAGTAGGAAAACGCGCTTTGCAACCCGCGGAGACAAAGCCCAGTCTAAATATAATCTCCTATGGCGGTACAGGCATCAGCCCTGATCGTGACCTCACGCATTATAAATCCGTGCGCGGCGTGGCCTCGTCGAAAGACCAATTGTTTGCGGTCGTGACTGCTTATTCGTGCTTTAATATAAGCGAAGGACTCGGAAAGCGAACAAAAATGATAATCTGGACAACCCCACTTCATTGTCCCGTCGTCTGCTTATAATTAGGCATGAAAACGTATTTCGTTATTGTGGAACGTATACGTTTAATTGGTGCCTCGTCTGGGCGAATCAACATCATGCACTCTGATTAAGGTTAGTCACATATGGATGCGCGCCTCCCAAACGATGTTGTTCTTCCGACATGGAGCTTCCGTTGCACGGAGCTACAAGGGAAAATATTATGCAAAAATTGCACGAACACATCGCACGCGTGCGCTGTGTCAGTGGTGTCACACGCTGCGTTTTCTCGTAAGCGGCCGACCGACATACACTTTTTTTATTATTATTAGCTAGAAAGGTTTCCGCGAATGATAGAGCAAGGTGTTTCTGATCCCTGACTATTCGCGTAACAAGCTCGGAAACAACAAAGATTGAACGCACACACACACTGTCGCAGCTGCTAGCATCCGTTCTCCATTTAATGCCGAGCAGGTCTTCGCATTCCGCAGGTGGCTTGAGCACGGTTTCAGGGGTAACACATGGTAACACTAAGATAAGAGAGCAGCCGACAAAGAATAGCGCGAAAAATGTCAACTCTCCGCACGTCTCTTTTCTTTTTTTCGTCGCTACTGGCCGCTCAATTTGGGAGCAAGCGGTGAAGAGTCGGGCAACATTGCGTAACGGAATAGGGAGAGAGAAAGAGAGAGAGAGACCAAAGATTTGGCAGCTCACTGCGGATTTCTGCGCGTAATCTGCGGGGAACGGTGTTGTAGCGACATAAGCCAACCACTACCAGTGCGTCATCGATTACGCGTCGCCGGAGGAGTGTTTTGTGCTGTTTTCCGCGTCTCCGACTGGTGTGGAATTCCTCCAGCAGCGACTCGTCCGACGACCCCGATCACAGTAGTGTGTGCGTGCACGGAGCCAGTTTCGCCCTTGGCGTCGTTCGGTGCCGCTTCTTTACGAGGATGCTCGCCGTCAATCAGCCGCGTTTACTGCGCCACAAATGAGCCTGCGGCGCGTAAACACAAGTCGCTGATTGAGCCCCTCGCCCGTGCCGGCAGTAGTGTAACGATGTGAGAAAGGCGTTAACGTCTATTCGCGGGGATCGCCGCACGGTGAGATAAAAACTTCGCACGGCCGCAAAAATGATGGCCTCGACGAGGGACTCCTTCCAGCGCAGCGACGACGAGGAAGAGCTGGTCTTTGATCAGACCGGACTGCTCACGAACAAGCTTTCTTCTCGCCACGGCGTAGTGTCCAGAAACCACGCCGCGAACTCGGGGGGCCGCCTCACTGTTGCGCGGACTGTCAATCTGTGCCTATCGTTTTTTGGCCTGGTGAGTCGGCCGGCGCAGTGCGTTTACGCAATCGGGAGTGCGCTTGCACGGCAACTGTTGCAGCTAGTTACGGCACCCTCGCGTCAGACGCCGTGGCAACGGCGAACATGTGGCGAAACGAGAGCACAGTTTTAATTACCCCGCCGGTGCGATCGCACGACACCGTTCACGCGGCAGTAAAAAAAAGAAGCTGGCTATATCATTGTATTAGCTGGTTCTCATCTGCTACTGCACCATTTCTGTTGCGTATTGTGATAGGTAGCGTAGGCTAAGTGTTGTCGGATATTCACGGCGCGTTGCCTTGGACTGCGGTGAATGGGTCAATGTCGCGCAGAGGTATTGCCATAAACCACAAAGAAAGATAAGACAGAGACACCGGGGGCTCTCTGCAAACCTTATCTCGTGCCCTAGCAAGAAGTCGCTGTTCAAGGAATTAAAAACATATATGCTCTGATTGGAAAGGGAGGGAAAGCGCGGACAGGTATTGTAAATGAGATATGCCACACGTTTGGACAAGCTGCACACAATCATTTGAGTCACGGCATCCGTACCAAACTAACTGACATATTTAGAGATATCTAAACCACGATTTAGTTCATCAAAAAATGGACGTGTGAGCCAAATTATTACTGTTTCTATGAAACCTTACATAAAGTAAAATGCTGAAAGATAAAAGCCAGCAAGTACGCTGAAGTCACACCTGTCAATCAGTACTGACCCATATGTCTGTGCGAGCCATGTTTTGACTACCTAGTCATATATAGATGTTCTTTCCTACTGCTTTTTGCCACATAAGGAACCCTATTTTGCTACTGAAAACAGTGTGGTCAGCCACCATTTCGAGACTTGTTTGGTTTAACGAGAATTGCAATTGAATTGAGCTTGAATCACGAGCCTGTCAGAATTCTATGCTAATGCTCTTGCCAGGTCTAAAAAGCAAGTAGTAGTCAGGAAATCATGAAAAGTAGCCAAAAAAAGTAGCCAGTTGATTGCACGTGCTACAAAAGTAGCCAAAAATGTCGCCAGGTTGCTGCCATGGCCAATTAAGAAAACTTGCTGTAGCCAGTTATGAACTGCCTGTTTTGGAGGTTATGTTTAGTGCCCTTTGACTTAATTAAAATGTGACTTTGTGGATCAAGTTATAACTGGAGGCTCTGTATTCGTATTGGGGAATTGTTATCCCTGTATAAATTATTTAAGTAAGCGGAAGTAATTGTCATTGAACTCCAATACCAGCAAATATGTACCGTGAACAATTCTCACTCTATAGTCATTCATCAATGTATCCTTGTGCATTTCTCACCTTTGCAAGGGAATATCATATACTAGTCACGATTTATCACTTTGGTGATTTTCTAGTAGTTGTTATAGCCATATATCTATATGTTCTCGCATGTCTTTACTCAATTTCATCACGCAACTGTAATAAAACTCCTCTTTCCACCTTATAATTACGTGAGCACTCAACTATAATATGAGACGTCCCATGGAATGGGCTAGAAGGTGCTTCTGTTGAATTAATTTTGTCAGTTGCAAGATGAAGGTTGTGTCCTCCCTTTCAAATGCACATGGCGAGGACGGTCGTTGCACCTTGTGTGTCATAAAAGGCATAGTACAACAAATTGTACCATTTATTTGTAATATTTTGTCTGGTTTATCTGTAGTTTTTATAAAAATGTTGACTTTAAGGTAGCCAAGTAGCAAACCTGAAAATTTTCCTGGCACAAGCCTTCAAAAGTAGCCAGTTTGTCTCAAAGGAGCCAAACCTAACAACCCTGGCTCTTGCATGGCCTGCTGACACAGCAGTGTCCTGGAGCTTTAACCAATCAACAAGCTAGATGGTTGTGATTGAATCATGCTTGCTCATATTTGCAGGGCCTTTGCTTTGCCATCCCAACTGCAACGATCCAAGACCTTCAAAAGAGAACCAATGCTGAAGCTGACATACAACACTTCTACACAGCACGCTATGGTGGCTACATATTTGGCTGCCTAATAGGTAATTCTTTTCTCAACAGTATCTCATGGCTGATGTTTCATGGAACCGGTGCATGAAGTTTCATATGAAAAATGTGCCCAAGATTTCAAATGGTTGCGACTTAGTAGGAGTTCTACATCTTGTTTCAGTTGCTATTCACCTGTCCGTGCACGGCAGCTGAGCTAGGCTCAGAGCATTGTACTGTTGTTGCTCTCACATGTGCATGGGCTGTGCTTGCATGTAATACACTACCACAAAGGGGTGCATCCATGATTTGAGCCCACGCTTACAATTCCTCAACTGCATATAGCTAGCTCTCTTACCCTAAGCGGAGACTTGTGTCAGAAAGGAAGCGAAAGCGAAATACTGCTGGAAACATTGCGTTAAAATTATCACACTGGCTTCCCCCATCACCATAGACGTTGGCAATGTATAGTCTGGGATGTATAATCCTTCTATAAAGAGGATCATTTTGTGGGCTCTTCATAAGCGGAACAAACCCAAACAATAAGCTAAGAAGAACGATGAAATCAGTGCCATCACAATGACCATTACAGGCACTGTAGCCAAGTGCACACAGTTGAATAAGTTTTGTCTTGATTTTCATTGACAATAATCTATCTCAGCCAGTTAAATGCTGAGCTTTGAAAGGTTAGTCTACCAGGCTAGACTGGTTTGATGCAGTTAATGCTGTAGCATCCCAAACAGGACAGGGAGACAAAAGAGAGGACGACATCAACGCTTGTGTCCCTGTCCCATTCTCTCTTTCTCTGGGACACTTTACCAATTTGCCCACTTGACGATCCTTCTGTCCCTTTTAACTCTTGAGACTACTTCATATTCCCAGCATAAGCACCACAGCAAAGTTAACTACTACCTGCCGTGGCTGCTTAGTGGCTATGGTGTTGGGCTGCTAAGCACGAGGTCGTGGGATGAAATCCCAGCCATGGCGGCCAAATTTCAATGGGGGCGAAATGCAAACACGTGTGTACTTAGATTCAGGTGCGCATTAAAGAACCCCTGGCAGTCCAAATTATCCTGGAGTCCCGCACTACGGCATGCCTCATAATTGAATTGTCGTTTTGGCATTTAAAACCCCACAATTAAATTTTTTTAATGCTAACTGCTGTTTACATCTAAGTGAGCCTTTTGAGCTGAACAAATCACCGATTGTTTCTTTTGTAGTTTGTATGAGCCAAACCTAACAAAAAGGTCCACAAGCTGACCATTTGTGCAACACATTTAACTAGTGCGAAAGGCCCATACTGCAATGCTTTCAGCTGAGCTCCTCCTGTCCGTATTAGTACACAAGCGAAGAATGCATTCCCGGCCCACTTCCCTCTGTGCAGGTGGTTTTCTCTTCGACTGGTACAACCGACAGTTCCTGCTTTTCCTAAGCATCTTCGCTACATCCGTTGGCATCATAGTGATGCCCTTCTGCGTCCAGCTGGCAACCCTGATGGCATGTTCAGCAATCACTGGCATCACCATGGGATTTCTTGACACAGGTGGGGCACCATAGCGACTACAGCTGTGCACGCTGGCTGTTCACTTGAAACATTGATGCAGCGGAAGTAAATCATGACAACCACAAAATCATTTCGTAAATTATGTGCTGGAAATTAACTTATGCAAATGTGAAACACTCCTCTAAGAAGCATTGCGAGGCCAGCACACAGCTCACTTAAATCACAAAATGAAGCCAATGGAAGTATAGGGGAAATCATCTGTTCCTTTCATTGAAATGTACAAATAATAAGGAAAACAGAAGTGGAAAAGGCAACTTGCTAGTGGTAAGATTTCTCTGTATGCTTTCCTTGGGCACAATACAAACAAGGGATGGGATAGCCCATGTGGTAAAAGACAGATATTTATTGAAGTCTAAGAACCTGGCAGTATTCACAAGGCTACAAGTTAAGCCAGTTGTTCCAAAGATCATGCGCTCATGCCTCGCTGTCTTGTTGACGAGAGTGGTCACAGTGATGATGATAGTGGACACTGCTCTGCTCATATGTGCACGTACAACACTAACAATAAATCAAGCCCTTCGGTTTCTCACAATTATTTCTCGTTAACTACAATGAAAGATGAAGCTTTCTCAATGGCAGCTCTTCCAATTGTAGAAAAACCAGTGAAGTACCCGTGATTTCTATGGGAGCCTTAAAGCAGTGGTCAAGCAGCTGTGGGCATGGGCTGTGAACACGATGAGGTCAGTCTTGTGTATCTGTTATGGCAGTAGGCACAGACATTAAAAAAACATTTAGCAATTTGGAAGACAGTAATGATGGGGATATTCAGACAGAAGGAAATCGCTGTATTGTTGGAAACGCTTTTCTTGCAGTCAATATGCTATTTTGGCTGATGGTGATGAGAATGCCTGTGCCTTAGGCATATTTTTGTCTGCACACTGTACAAAATTTTAAAAATACCTTTTTCTGCAATGTGAACATTTGTTTTTTCTTTTTTGATACGAGCATCACTCAAAAATGAGCAGACATTGACTGGAACAGAAGATGAGACAGCATGCAAGGAACACTACATGAGCCTGGGTTTAGGAAGCGGGGTATATGGATGAGGCAGGTATCCTGCTGTTTGCCAAGTCCCTACTCGGACTGACAGACACAGCCAATTGATTCTATGGACATAGCTAACACTGCAAATCAACTATCGGCACCAAAAGTTTGTAGGTAATGGGATCCACAGAATAGCTGAATATTTAAGCAGCCTGATCATGCAGCATGCTTTAATACATATGACCAACATAATATACTGCTGTTTTGCTGGCTACAAGCACAAACTGTGCTGACATTTAGCTTTTTCATGGAGCCCGCCCCTCATAAATACTTTCGACAGTAATAGTGCTCACAAAATAGACTAGCAAGTAAATTACCCAAGCTGCACTACTTTTTATTCTGTTCTGTGCAAAACAGCTTTCCCCAAAAGTGTGAATCTGTTGCAGGCATGCAGGAACTTGACAAGTTCAACTTTCAAGTCTCAAAAACAGAGTAAATTCTATACAAAACGTTAATGCCCTATGACTTCTAGTTGAGACGAGTAAATAATGAGGGTACTAGATCGCTGTTATCTGGCATTTCGAGTTAATCGCCCAGAATGAAAGTTGCATTGCTACAAATGTGCTTTGGACATGCTGATTGCAGGTGGTAACGTTTGGTGCCTGGACCTGTGGGGCCGTCACAGTGCACCCCTGATGCAAGCGCTGCACTTCTGCTTTGCCCTCGGAGCCCTCGTCGCACCACTGATCGCCGAGCCATTCCTTTCACCTGCCTCACTTGGTGGAATTGCACCGGCGCATAGCTTCAACACTTCTTTGGCACCGGTGACCTACGCTCACATCCCCCCAATCGGAATACACCACGGCATCGGGGTCAACCGACATCATTCACACGTTACACCGAAGTGGATGGACTCTCCACCTACAGAAGGCCTCTCGCGGCATCGGCGAAGCATAGTTGAGCAGCTTGAACATACTGAACCTCAGTTGCCCTCCTTTCTTAATGCATCCACGATGCATAGTGGGAGCACAGTGCTGAATGAAAGCACATTGCATAACGAAAGCACATTGCATAATGAAAGCACATTGCATAATGAAAGCACATTGCAAAATGAAACCAGCACGACGGATCAAACAGCACAGCAAGCATTCCAGAACTTAAGCAATGCCGACTCTAATGACACTTCAAGAATAGATAACAGTGCTGATCGGACATCAACTACCACTGTGGCCCCAAGCTCAACAATACCTAAGAAGCCAACCAAACCAATCTATGCTGAAGGACCAAAGAACCAAGACAAGTGGGATCGCAAGTCGCAGAAGACAACCAAAGGCACTGTAGCTGCGGCAGCTCCTAATTCAACCAACTCATCTGCGCACACCAATGTGACATCTGTGAAATCGAATGTAACCAGTAGCTCCCTTGCACCCTCTAAGAGTCCATCAACCCCAGCAGCAGTGGGGACATTTCCACCGGCGTTACTACCAGATGAGGGCAACAAGACAGAGAGTACTGATGGAAACAGCACATCAGCACCACAGATTGTGAACAATTCCAGTAAAACTGGAAAAGAAGGGACATTGCAAATGCATACTAATGACACTCAGGTACCAGCAAGTGTAGCTATTACGTTACAGCCTGCGACTTCCAGCAAAAGCACAAGGTATCCCACGATCAGTGAAGGAAATGCCAGCAAAGCAGCAACAACGAAGAGTATCGCTGTTTCTACAACCATCAAACCTGATGTGACGGAACCTGTCACAGCTCCACTCACACAAGAGGTGCTAACTACAGAGGCACCGCCTGACCAGCCCACCGAAGACCCAGTTGCTCCTAGAACTACGGGTATAATACATACTAGCATAAGGACAACGGAAGGAAGTGTTGACCCTCCAGAAACAACTGTTGCTTCTGTACCAACAAAAAATCAACTGCTCACAGAGGATAACAAAACAAGCATCAAGCACTTGACTACAGAAACACCACAACAACCTGTGAAACCACCAAACCTGGGTGTTCAAACGCTTGAGCCAGTGACAGCCTCACCTGAGCCCACACTGCCAGCTGTCGTAGCTGCCACAAACATGTCAAACGAAAGCAGCTCAGATATAAAGCCACCGTCATTCACTACTAAATCGACCCTGCTTGAAAAGCCATCGCCAACAGCTGAAACGGGGCTCACTGCATGGATTACACACAAGTTCATAGAGAACAGGATTGGAAAGCTGGAGTTTGTCTACGCCATCCTTGGAGCATACCTCTTTGTCGTGTCGGTGGTGTTTCTAGCATTCCTGTGCACGAGTCCACGTGACTCGCGGTCACGCCAAGAGGAAGACATCAAGACACCAGGGCCTTCCGGCAAGCACAGCCTGGTCTTGCTGAGCTCACTTTTCTTTTTTCTCTACATGGGAATGGAAGCTGCAGTGGGTGAATTGCTCCAAATATATGCAGCCCACCCCCACGGCTACGCCCTGACATACGTCTTCTGGGGCAGCTTCGCGGCCGCGCGTTTTCTCGCGATACCCATCGCGATCAAAGTGTCATGTCGGAACATGCTCCTTGGCGACCTTGGCATTTGCTTCCTCGCGTCCGTCTTGCTCGTGGCAGGTGCTGACAGGATGGAGTCTCTGCTCTGGACAGGAGTCGGTGTCTTGGGCGTCGGAATGGCCTCTGTCTTGCCAACGTCACTGGCCTGGCTCGAACGCCACATGCGCGTCACGAACCGCGCGGCGTCTGTTGTTCTGCTTGGCGCGGCTTTTGGGGAAATGGCCCTGCCGTTCCTCGCCAGTCGACTCATTGAGCGCGAGCCGGCTGTCCTAGTGTACGTCAACGTGAGTGTTGTCACGCTGTGTTGCCTCAACTTCGGTGCCCTCTGGCTGACGGCGGCGAAGCGAGGTGAAAAGTATGCGCCGACTAATGAGCCGGATCGCTCTCTGTACCAGTTGGCAAACCTCGACGATGGTGATGACCAGGCTGACTTCACATTGCTGAGGCCCCTGTGCACCAATGGCGAGAACGGTCTGCACTTCAAGGGAAAGCAGAAGTTCTCTCGGGGACTTGGTGCAACCTCTTGAAAGCCATCTTTCCTAATGGTCTCCAGAGAATGTTAACCACCGTGATCTTTGAACAAGAGACTGCAGAGCAGCCTGGCAGGCTTGCCACTTGCCTCTACACGACAGATGTGCACAGAGTTCTGTGGTTGGCGAGCAGAACAGCACAGCGACATGCGCCAGTCTATGTGTTCGGATGAGAAAAATGGCAAGCACCAGCAATTTGACAGCTTTGCACACAAGTCCCATACTAAGAAGCTTTATTAAGGTTCCAAATGGTGGTTAATACAGAATTCATGCTTCAAAAGAACAAGTAGACATATGCCACTGGTATGAAAAGTTCTTTTAGCCTGCTGACGAACATTTCAGGCGCTGGTTTTTATTATCAAGCTTTCGCCAAGAGTTAGGGAGGCCAACACATGAGATCATGTCGTAAGGCCTTCCACAGCACAAGTGCAATTTCTAGGTTTTTAAGTTCAGAAGGTGACGTGCCTGAACGAACACCTACGTTTTAGTAGAGAGATGACCGGCTAGACAATGCCGCGCCGTGCAACTGTGCCGTGCCAATAGTCCTTAAGCTGCGGTGGGCACACAGTTATAGTGCTACAAATGACGACTTATAGCATGGTTTGATAAGCTGTGCTTTTTCACTGTGGATAAACAGCCTAGTCAACCTTTTTTCTAGGGACATTATAGTTTGGCTTGAGTCTTTAAATACATATATGTATTGTATATTTCGTGTTTCGGTGCTGCTTTAGTGGAAGTGATAATAGCACTAGTGATAAAGAGTGCCAGATGTACTTTCTTTTCCCAAGCCTAGTTTTTTTTTTTCCTATGTATAACGGAAGAGAGAGACAGTGTGTTTCTTTTTCCTTTAGCAATGCATTTCTCCACTTTCTTGAAGCTACGAGCAGGGTCTTTTTATACAATAAAAGCATCTCACACAACACAAGCTGCAAGGATATTCACCGCACTTTGTCTTGCCTCGTGTCTCACGGCCGAGACACACCTTTACAATATACGTCTAGAAGCAATGGCCAACAGACTTTCACTGGGACTGCAACAAATGCAAAAACCTTCAAATAAAAAGACGTAAAATAGGTTACAACTGTGTTCTGTCTGCAACTTCATATATACAGCTGTCAGCAGAAGTATCCAGAACAGAAAACCCACAAAGAGTCACGAACTCCCTTGCAGCAACCAATGCATGCTGCTAGAAACAGAGCTGCATTGTTGACTCCTGTGTGACCTACGTCAGCAAGCATGCTGAGTCGAATTAGGTTCACGGCAGTGGAAACAAAGCTGGCGCAAGGAAAATAAAGATCACTTTATTCAAAGAAAGATAGAGAGGTTGGCTCAAGGTAAAAGTCCTTTAGTCCACTGCTCTGCTTAGAGTTAAAAAGATGCATGCAAAAAGGTGACAAGGACAGGCACTAGGACACCAGCATACAGGACAGCAGAAACAAGGCGCAACACTATTGCTTGTGTCGCATGATCTTTGCTGTGTCCATTGTGCTTGCTCTGTTTCCACCACTATGACCAATGCGGTGCTCAAATCAAGGCTGCAATGAGAGCGAGTTTCTTCGCGATTTGTGCGTTCTGAAAGCCGCTGCAGCACATTTTTACATTGGTGACAAGTACGCAGCCTCTTCTGCACTGTTGGGCTACTGCAGCGCTGGTTTGAGGTTGAAAGCTGCGATGCTTTCGCAACCTATGGCTCGACGAGGATGTGCAGCTTGCCACTGGAGTTGCCGCCGGCAATGATGAGACGTTCGGGGTGGACATCGATGAGTGAGCAGACCGAAGCCAGGCTTTCGCCCATGAACTTGTACAGCAGCGTGCCACTGCTCGAGTAGACCTCGATGCGCCGCGGGTACTCCATGCTGCCGACTAGGAAGAGCTCGTCGCATCCGGGCATCCACACTGCCCTGAGCGGCGACAGCCACCTCCCGGTCATGTTGTTGTGCCTTAGAGAGCAAAGGAAAGAGACGCATTATTGTCATCCTCGTCAGCCTAAATATATATATACAGCCGGACAAATGCCTGCAGATTTCTTCAACATTCTAATACTCTCTCACCCTGAATTGCATTCCCCTTCCTTTAGCACCCGTTCTATTGCTCTACATGACCTGTTGTGTTCCACGTCCGATTTCGAACACAATACAACCTACCTGCATTTTATCTCTGATGTGTACCGCTGTCTTTCTGTATGAAAACAGTGCCTGTAACTAGGCACCAATTTAGGTGTGTGCAACAGGTGTTGCAGCAGGCATCGATTCCGAAAAACATAAAAGGTAGTGCGCTGCACATAACGTGTTTCAAAGCAACAAATTATTTGCAGCAGTCAGTGTCTGGAATGGCGCGATGACAGCCAATGGGCTCCAACTAAAGTTCACAAATTAGCTTCTCACCAGCATAAGTATATACACTGTTAATTGTGGCCACTCAAAATGGAATTGAGAGACAAGCAATATGTTTACACTATGCATTACTATGCATGCCAGGCTATGTTGGCATCATGCATTGGAAGTCTCCATTTGCAATATATTTCTGAAAACACAGCAAGCCGAAATCAAAAACTAAAAAACATCAGCGCCATTAAAGGGATACTAAAGACACCATAGATATTGATATGTCTGCTAAGACCTAGTTCATCTTGTATACTGTCAACTTCCGTTACTTTGACCCTCAAGGGACCAACGAATCCGTTTGAATTGTCCAGTGGGTTGAAATAAACAAGGTGTAGAAAAAAAATGCCAGAAAGCACCACCGATTCATTTGGCAGCATTTGCCAGATTGTAACGTGCCCCCAAATCAAATGTGTGCTCGCTTTCTACGAGTCCAAAGTAGAAAAGTAACATGGAAATGACATTGAGGCTCCTAAACAAAGTAGAAAACTAACGCGCACCCGAGTTTGAAGGAAGAGAAATGGGCAAGGATTTAATGTGTGCACAAAGGCAGCTGGTTTCCAGCTTCACCGCACAGTTTTTAAAATCGTCTTCGCTGCAATACATCCATGTCATGCGCTAAAGAATATGAATGCTGCGAAGGCGGTTTTGGTATCCAGTCCGACTGCACTGCGCAGGCAATTTTCAGTCCAATTGTCATGGGAAAAAAGGAAAAAGAAAAGCCTCTTAGGATCTGGTAAGTAGCATAACCAAACAAGGTAAGGTACATTTATTGCTCGAGAATCTACCCACGGCAGGCCGAAAATAGCAGTTTTCGAAAGTGGGAGAAAAAAAAACACGGTCAACGCATTCACTGTCTTGTAAGCTCTGCCGAGACGGACTCTGCCCCTAAAGAGGTTGCCATGGAGGTCGCCATAAGTCTTGGAATATGCGTGCGAACTGGCCAAGTTCGAATTATCCAGAAAGAGTCAACTTTTGGATAAAAATAATGCAGGTTTGGGCCCATATAAATGCATGGCTGCTGGCCTTCAGGCGGGATCGAATTAACAATGTCTACTGTAGTTAAGGATGGACTACATTGTATTCTACAAAAATGGAAGACCGAGCTCGGCAAAACAACCTTTAGCTTACAATTTCAGCTTCTCTGCAAACTTCTTACCGTTTATGAATTTCCAGACTACCAGAGCCTTGGTCAGCAGTAGCAAAGCTTTAGTGACCTCTCGTGACATTTTGCACAACTAAAATGTGCTTGAAACATTGTTTCGTCGCATCAGTGTTCTCGTTGAAGGAAAATGGTCAAAGGACTGGACATTAACAATTTTGTCACTACCAATGCTTTACACCAGCATTAAGTAGAATATGGTAAGTCGCAGCAGTATCAACTTTGTGCGCTTTGTGGTTAAAATATGCATCACAAAATGCCGCCACCAGTGTTGTTGCTCCCGTACACCACTCTGGTAACACAGTAGCACAGTAAAACGTCGTTAATTCGTCATCGGGACCGCAAAAAATTTTCTAATTAAGCGGGTTTTCGAATTAACCGAATGGATGGATACAACTTTATTGTATGTCCGGCAAGGTTTAATGCGACCCGCGCTCAGGTCTCCCACGAGGGTACGTCAAGGCCCTGCCTCAACGCCACCTCACGAACTTGCTGGACTGCCCACATCAGGATTTCGAGGTCCGAGCTACGCAGAGCGGCGGCCCACCTCAACGACAGGATCTCCGGAGCCACGGCCATCCTTCCTATAACTACACTGCACTCCCACAGCATGTGTTTGAGTGTTGCTGGTCCTTCCTGGCACAATTTGCACGTCGTCCTGATGTTTATGTGGGAAGATACGTTTCAGATGGGATGGATTATGGAAGGTGTTCGTCTGGAGCTGTCTCCAGGCTACGGCCTGCCTCCTGTTCAATTTGGGACTCTGCGGTGGGTATGCAACCCAGGAAAAAAATTCCGCTTCATGAATGCGCTACCTTTATTCGGTGATCTTTGGATTACTTAAAGTAATTAAAGATGCTAGTTTGCCATGTCCTGTAGTCCGAGGCTCCAAGGGTCACGTTTTCTAGTTGGCCAACTACATGCAGCATATGAGAATTTCCACCGTGGCACTCAACAAAACTGCAGATAACGTTCAGCAATCCGATATCTTCCCTGAGAGTGGGTGCTCGAGAGGGCTCGTTAGCATCGTGATCGTTGCTGTTATCGCACATAGTTGCATCAGCGGTAGCTTCACTCTCCAAGTCCGAGTAGCACATTTGTTGATCATTTTCAAAGTTCTGATACTCAGCGAAGCCGACTGCACCGGATTCGCTATCCTATGCGCAGACTGCATTAATGCGATTGCAATACTTGGCTCCTTCTTAATCAAGTGCACATGAATAGTCAGCATCAGCATCAACGGTGCTTTCCTTTGAGAAGCCAGCGTGTTCAAGACACCACATGATCAAACTGGGCTCCGCTTGCTTCCAACGTGAGCCAATGCGTCTCTTCCAGTCGTCGACGACGCTCTCATTTGCGCTGCCGCTCTCGCCACAGACGGCTACGAAGGTAAAATTATTTAGCTCTTTATAAAACAGTTGAACCATCCATTGCTACACTTGAACTCTTTGTTCCCAAGTTGGAAAGCCAAATCGTTGGCCTTCTCCCGCAGTATCGTTCCATTGACGGAAAGGTGGGCTGTGTTTGCTTTCTGTAGCCAGCAAAGTAAAGCTGATTCCACACCTTGGTACGTGGGAGGCCATACTTGCAACCGCTTCGAAGAATATGTCTTGCTGTTGTAGGCCTTCAGGACCTTCCACTCGTTCTTCAGTATTGTGGACAATGTCGAGAGGGGCACGCTGTGCCTTTCAGGCAACTCGGTCTTGGAACACATGTTCTTAGCCGCTTCTTGGATCAAGCAAAACTTCTGCTGCAGCATTAAGTCTTATACTTTGGCACTTTCACTCACTGGCACTTCTGCACAGCTGAAAAAAAAAAAAAGAACACCGCACTAGCTGCACCACCCCTACCTTACCTAACCACCTAACCACCGCACACAAAAAAAATGGCGCAGACCGGCGTTGTAAGCACACACGTCGCTGCAGGCGCGGAGATAGAATGGGCACACGCTGACGCTGCGACTGTGAGGAGCGTGCGGAGTGGGGGACGAGAGCACATGACAAAAACTGGCATGCCCGTTGCGTTGCAGTTAAGCACGTCTTCTCCTCTGCAGGCGCGCGTTTCAGCGGTGCGTACTGTGGACTGATTTTTGTGCTAGCAGTACTACGGGTCGGGCGCTTCGTCTATACACAATTGCGATTGCTATGTGGCGTCGCCTCGCGGCTCCGAATGGCCATCGTTTCGTCTGGCTTGCGGTGAAATGGGGATCGGGAATTGTCGCATAGCACCCCAAATCTTCGAATTAACTGGGTTGGCATAGGCCGCTGGTTCAAATTACCCGGTCAAATTTACACTGGAAAATAGGGGACTGACCGCAGAAAACCGAATTTATCCGGGATTACGAAGTTTTGTCAATGCTGAAATACAGTCACCAACTGATTTTTCGGACTCCAAAAATTTGGACATGCTCGATTATTTGGTCTGCTTCGCGGCACCGCCATTCTCCCCATAGACCATAATGTATAACAGCTGCCGAAACTTCGGACACCTTGCAACCTCTCGTCTGATTTTTCGGACACTCCTCGCGCCAACTCGATCGAGAGCACCATGCACCGACTCTGACCAGTGCATGGTTCGACTTTCGGAACGCCATTTTTGTTTTGAACGGAGCCTCCTCGCTGCCCCACGAAGCGGCGCTACTGGAAATCCCCGCATCGTTTCTGCCTGGTTTGATACAGTTGCTACAGCTGTTTCGGTCTTAGCTTAGTAAGCCATGTCAAGACAATCCAGCAGCCGAATTGTTTGTTCCTTCGTGCACGACGCTGCGAGTAGGCTACGTTTTTTGTTTGTGCGACTGGTGTCGGCGTGATGGCGTGGTGGTGTATTCTTTGTGTGCTGTGTCAAGGTTGTGGTGATCCGACGCGGCATACGTAAACATCGCATCAAGTGTCTAATGGCACCGACAGTGCCCGCGCAGACTGCGCTGGGGCATGCCGGAAAGCGGGTGCCGGGAGGCCTAGGATTTGTTGCCTTCCGATGTGCTCCCTATTGACGCCGAAAATGTTCTGCGGAGACCTGCACAGCGGTTGCGTTGCGATTCCGGACACCATCTCATTTGACAGTTTCACAGGTGCTGACATGCTGTACTGACATGCGTAGAACTCGACGATGGCGAGATCATTCGTTAGGTTTCTACTGCGCCGCTGGACGATGACTCAGAGTCGAAAGACGATGCACCATGGGCTGCACTGCCGTCGCATGCAGAGCGTGTACAAGCAGTGACTGTGCTTTCAGCTGCCTATAGTGACTGTACGACCCTCTCCTAGATTCAGGCTTATCTAATTGCGCGTAAACAGAACAGCATGCAACGGCGCATTCACGATTTCTTCAAGCCTACTGCCGAGCCCGAATAAGTGCGTGGAAATACAGGATTTCTTTCTTTTTCGTTTTCTTAATCTACTTTTTTGGACACCTGTTTATTTGGACATTTCCGCAGTCCCCGTGAAGTCCGAATAAACGGTCGGCGACTGTAGTGGCGTGTGTATTTAAGCCTAACACAAATGGCTCGCTATGTCATTGTCGTATTGGCTGGCTGCGACGTCCCTGGGCTGTGCAACATTAAAATTTTTATTACATATTTCCGAACTTGACAAAAGTGAAAGCAACACTATTAAATATGAAGCACTTACTTGAGTGTGACCTGCTGCTTTATTTCCCCAGTTGCCTGATTGATGTTGCATATTCTGCGAAAAAAAAAAGGGAAAGGGGAGCATCAGTGTTGCATTCAAAACAACCATAAATCAAATACAAACGATGAATTAGAATTGATCACGTATGTTGTTCCAGGCCAACAGCACAATACGCCTTAACTGCACAATGTAAACCCATTCCCAAGAGAGGTGGGCCGGGCTTGTCAACATGAAACTGTAGAATACAGAAAGATGCGCGCATGTGTGCTTGCATGTGCACACACACAAGATAGAACTGAGGCAGATGCAATTCGCAGATATATTTATGGTTGTACTCTTTGCTGTAATTTCTATTCAGTCTGTGCTGCATCATCATCTTCCTTCCCTGCTCTTCCAAGCTACGTAAAGAACAGGTAGGTGTTGAACCTCCTACCAGTGGCACACTTAGTCTGGGGACTGCGTCTTGCTCTTTGTACCTGTTCCCATTTTATGTAACACAGCCGAAGACCAATTTTCCTGATACCTGACCTTTTTGACATGCCTGATAATTTGGCCGCCGCCATGCCACCGCCACAAACCCTATAGAGCCAATGTGTAAGGACATCTGAAACATCGGACGCTGAAGCCCTTTGTCGCCCGACTTTCTGGCCTTTTCCCCGTAATGCAGGCTCGAAATAACATTATTTTAAGCCACCCCTGCTGCCATTCTGATTATCTCACAGCATCGAACCAGCGCTTTCGCACGCCAATCTGCTGGCAGCCGTAGTCATTGTGGCAACGCTAGGCCTGGCTGCTTCGACGTTAGCTACTAGGCTCCCTGCAAGTCGGTGCCGTGCATTTCGTTGAAAGAATTCGCCGCTAATTCCACCTTTGTCATTCATGCGGATGGCTTTGAAGCGCGAAGAAAAATGGCAAACGTTAAAAGGGTCAAGTGGTGAAGCACATCACGAATGAAAAGAGGGGCCACTATCACAGGAAACGGTACGTATTCTTTAAATGTGCACGCATGCGCCTGCCGTCTCCTGTCACAGTGCGAGCACCGATACGCCTAGCAAGTGTACTGGCAGGCCTTCAGAGCTATTTTGGACGCGTGGCAATTTGAGCCCTTGGGACGTTTACTCATTTCTTCAGACATTTTCGCAGCTCCCATTGAGTCCCAAAATTCAGACTTTGGACAGAGCATCACTAGCACATCAAATGGTGGCAGAACCAAAGTGCTTGTGGCATGATCACACAGCACCTAAAACAAGGACCCCGTGTGCAAAGGGATGGAAGGTAACACACTTCCATTCACTTTAGAGAATGGGATATGCACTCTATAACATCTCTCTAATGTATTCACATCTGACATAGGCCCCCATGTGAAAGAAAATGGTTGTCAGTTTCTGCCCATTTTACTTGCACATGCCGCACATTTTTTTTACTTAGCGTAGTTACAGTTTCTATGATACCACCTAGTCTGGTTCTTATTTCTGCTGCACTAGACAGCTGGGTAAACGAAAAATTTTAATTGTGAAGTTTTGCATCCCAAAGCTGCAGAGTGAGCTTAGAGTCAAACTGCAGTGAATGGATGTCTATTAATTACGTCATTTAAATTTAATTAAATTCTGGGATTTCAATTTTGACCACCCGGGATTCTTTCGTTTTTGTCCCCATTAAGATGCATCCGCCGCTGGGCTACCGCTACCAAGGCAGGTGCTAACTGATTATCGGACGCAGCACAGAGGATTAGGGGACATTTGAAGCAGTGTACTACTATATCAGGTTCCTTGTGAAACTAATTGGTTAATTAACCATTATTCAGTAATAACATTTCATTAATAATTCAGTAATTACCTTTTATTACTAATTTCACCATGCATTGTAAATGTATAATTGAATTTCAATAGATTAAGCGCCAAAAGTGACAGCACACAAGAAGAAATACAGACAGGACAAGGAAGCGCCTTGTCCTGTCTGTATTTCTTCTTGTGTGCTGTCACTTTTGGCGCTTAATCTATTGAAAGCTATGCACCAACTAGCCCCACAGCGTGTTTTACTGCAGTATAATTGAACCCAGCTGGTAGGCGAAGCCTACCCTCTTGCAATAACTTCTGCGCTACACACCAGTTTTGAGGAATTAGACTTTGGGACAAGATGCACTGCTATTTCTAGGTGACATTCTTTCCAAACTGCAGTGATACACAATAAAAAAAAGAAGGCTAATTAGTGAATTATGCAAGCGTCGCAGATTACACACCTGATAGTGTCATCAAATGATGTCGAGACAACTTTGTTGCCTTCAACCGGAGAGAGGAATGCTGCCGAACAGGAGCGATTGTGCGCCTGCATTCCCAGAGGCACGGGACTCCTTCTGGACATCATTCGGGAGTCCCACAGCTTTACCGTCCTGGAAGACCAAAAGCACAAATGTCCCCGCAAAGAAAATGGCAACACCAAGAACAACATGTTACAACTGTCCGATATACAGTAAAACCTTAATGATTTATGTCAAGTTTATTTGAAAATTCTATTAATTCATAGAATTTGTGTGACCCCGTAATTTGCCATGTGAATTAGTATATCGGATAACTTGAAATACCCGCACACATCCACCCGGATAATTCACAGTTTCCGGTTGGGGCCTCCGAGACCAGCATGATGCGACGCACTCCCCGATTTGCACATCTCGAATGTGATGTAAAAGATGTGGTGGCCATGACGTGTTTCTGGCTCCTGCAATTGCATCTGGAACTTGCAGTGAACAAATGCATGGCCTTCGTGATCGGACTCCCGAGAGAGCTGTCGCAGGAGCTGCACTTTGGACGCCACCGAATGAGCAAGCGCTAGATCTCGTGATGTAGGTCCCGATAGGCTATACAGCTGTGTCAGGTGCCTACGTCTTGTGACGGTGCGCACCAAATTTCTGTTTATTTTGACCTTGACCTGGCTAGCAGGCTAGCCACCCACGAGTCAGAGCACCACCATCACCACCATATTAATAAACGTGGCAGTCTTGCTTTTCCGTTTCCTTTTCTTTTTTTATGTGAATAGCCAGCTGCGTCGCATGCATTGTCACGTTTTCTTAACTGCTGGTGCGTTGCGTGTGTAGGATTCCCAACCGCATGGGAAATCTCGGTCACGTGCATGGTTCTGCTAGTGTATGAAGACAGCGACAGGAGCGACTGACTAAGCTTCGATGACCACTCGAACATGGAAGCAGATGTACAGACAATGTATGCTAACGTGGGAGACAAAGCTGCCAAAGGTGCGGCAGTATGCAATGCTGGAGACGATAATGAGCCCACTCGTGCGCCCGCTTGAGCGACAGTTATCGAGTCCCTGAATGCCGTCCGCAGCTTCGCTGAGCGTAGCGGTGGCGACAGTGAGATGCTGAGCATGATTATATTGGGTGAAAGAAAAATAACCCTCGGTGCAGCCAACTACTATACCAAGTGATTACTCCAAGTAGTCTGTTATATGGAACATAAACGTGAGATGCTTGTGTTGTGAAGTTTTGCCCTCCTTTTCCCGTTTTTATTTTCGGGTAACTAGGACATCCACTACATTAATTATTAATTAGCTATACAAAAACGCTACAAAGGAGAGAGAGGGAATGTATTATGACAGTCCCTTGAAATCAAGTTCAATAAGTATCTAAAGAGGCTGTAGCATAAATATTGCAACATGGTCTACACTTACGCATCTGTGCTGCCCGTCAAGAACCACCAGCTGTTCGTGGGATGGGCATTGACGGTCCTCACTTTTCGTTTGTGCAGTTGGTACGAGCCAGTTTGCTTCCTGCAAGGGCAGCAAAAGTCGAAACACAGTCGGCAACTAAGAAGAGACTAGTATCCGCAGATAAGCACAGTCTCATTCTGCTGCTCTGACAAAACCAAAAACACAAGATTCAAAATAATATCACTTACAGCAAAGCACATACCATACTTACTCGTGTACAACATGCCCTTGTGCAATGCCCACATCCCCACTTTGCGGCGTGAAAATTAGGGGAAAAAAAGTTCCACAAAATTATATGTGCGTACCGTGTGCATTATCTCCAAGATTGGGCTACCAGGCCATGCTACGTGCTGGTTAATTTCTGCAAGATGCTACCAGATGGCACTAGTTACTGCCCCGCTGACGACGGCAACATCATCGTCATCACTGTATCTCACTGATCCGCAGATCCAGGACGCTTCAAGGCTATTGAATGCTGTGGCTCGCCATTCAGGCTAGATTCACACAAGGGGCACAATTCCGTAGACAAGCATGACATGGCTGACCTGCAGCGAAATGCATTGTCAGCAGCCTATCTGCTTTGTCCTTGTTTGTTTGGATTTGGAACACGATTGGGAAGCACTGAGTCATGTAATGCTCATCTGCAGAGTTTGGTATGTCCTGTGAATCCAGCTTTAGCTGCAACATGCTTTCACGCACTGAAGAGGTCATCAATGCAAAAAGTGGGCATGTGGATGTTGAATGCATGGCATGTGGTTTTGTATAAGGCCATCGTTGAGAGCTTCTAGGTGATGGGAATCTCAAGCAGTAGGGAAGGCATGAAGGATAGAGAGCTCAGATGAGACAAGCTCAACTAGGGCAGCTCGAGACACAGAGATGATTGTTTAGAAGTTTTCATAGTCTCCCGCCAGTGGTTGTGTTATTCTGCATAGCAGGTGGAGTGCAGTTGGAGGTTTCAGTGATTAGCCATAAGCCAGCCTCATGTAAAACCAGCACCATGTGAAAAATCTTAAAGAAAAAGTGCAGGCCTCACAGGAGTAAATACGGCATTTATTCACTCGCAGCTCAAGATATGTATTCTGGTAGAAAAAGTGTCGCATGCTCTGTTACGGCTAGGCTTGGCTGGCCCGCAGCCTGCAAGCCAATCTCGTGTGATCACACCAATCATATTAAACCAATAACATTGTTGTGCTCACACCAATGTGTATTAGAGACAGAGCAAGGCACATGTTTTTAATTAAACGCAGTTCACATGCCACGTACCTGCACGGCAAGCCATCAAGAAGCTGTCAAAAATCTATGAAGACCCTTTGCTAGGCCTATACAAGGCATCCTGCTTGCTTTTCTTTTGTATGCTAGACCTGATCATGGATTTTTTTTCATCAATCTCAGTGGATGCACTCAAACGAAAGGAAGGCTACAAGGTTCATATTCAACAAATTTGCCGCATTAGGATTTTCCCTTTGAAATTATGCAAGCTAATGACATACAGCCAGTGCAAGTAGAAATGCATAAGTTTAAACTGGAATTTCTCTCTCACCTTTACAATAACAAACTAGCTCTAGACCCCTCGCCATGTTTATCTTTCTAACTAGCAGGCCCACATGACAACACCAATGAAACACACTAATGTCCTGTTTTGCATGCACAGACCCATCAAAATTTTCTTCACATTCTTGATAAATTCCAGCGTTTTCTGTATCGGGTATCCGGTACTACCTGGCCTTTTTCGTGGAACACAATAATGCTGGACAAGTGCGGCTGATGTGAATTTGCCTGATATCTACACGCTGACATTTTAATTCTGAATAAAAGAACCACATGAATGGATCGCTTCTGCCAGTCAGCTGAAATACGAGTATTCATTTCAATATAAATAATTCTTTACGTCAAAAAAAAAAAAAAGGACAGCTAAATTTTTGATAGAATGCGGGTCCGCTCAAGTGTAAAGAAGTACATCGCGCATCCTCCACCCTAAGCGCCCGTGGATTTCAATAGACGTTTATACCCAGTATCACTAAGCATGTGCCCCTGACACGGTTCATACAGAACATTCAACAAAATATTCAAGGACCATTCCAGGATTTCCAGATTGCTGAAGGCCAAAATTCACGGAGGTTGAAACAAACTTCAGTCATAGCATAAACTAAAAATATTCAACTCAGCTGCAATTCCTTACACCTGAGCAGCCACTTAATTGCACGCATGCTTCAAGCTCTTCAGGTGGCTTTTCAACGTCGACTTTCCCACTATAACTATGTGAATGGCGCATCACACACGCTTGTGGCGCATCACACACTCCCTCTATGAGACTTAGTAGTGTCCGGCTTCACCCAAAGTTACTAGTCATGTTTAAGCCACATCCCTGGAACTTACTTTTTCTACAGGCATTCCTAGAACCCAGGCCTTCAAAACTGGGGCACGATGACTAGAATGTGAACCAACTACCAAAACGACCAAAGTGGCGGTATGGTTTAGTTGCTTAATCTGGCTTCGTCTAGCACCCCAATGGCAATTTAAGCAGCCTATCAACAGCGGCTGCAGACTTGCCAGACTGCAATCGCTTAGCGAAACTATCAAACGAGAATATACAGGATCATTGCCCAATGGACAGTGTCCATGGCATAGCGCCAATGCTAAGTTTGTTCCTTTGAATGTCCAGAAGCAGCCCCCAAACCCAGTTTTCAAGGAAATCAAGGAGTGCATTTATTTTCAAGGGTTTTCAACGATTTCAAAGACGTGTGCGTATACTGCCCTGGATATGCGAGACTGGAAATATTCCACTGGGCTTGTACCCCATACGTATATGTAATATATAATATATAATGTAATACATATATCCATACACAGTAGAACCTCATTCATACATTTTGTAAAAAAATAAAAGCACTAAATGGGAAAACGTATAATCTGAAGCAACAAAAAAAAACATTAACAGACTCAACTATTGTTGACATCTCGTAATGCAAAGCATCACACTGATCATTGTGGCACGAGACACACCGATGCGCATCACGCTGGTGATGCTCCGCTGGCCTAAGACAAGTTTTGTTGTTTTCCTATTGCGTGTTGTTTTAAGAGGGCGACGCCGGACGCCGCTGAAGCGAAACGTGATGGTCACATCGTGGCGCCTGCAGCCGGGATTGGCGGCGAATTTGGATTATGGCACCATGCACCACACACTAAAACAGATAGCTGAAAATACTTATTGCAATAGGCTTGGTGGCGATTGCTGTGAATGCGACGGCGAGAGATGGGCGGAGATTTGCTGGTACCAGAATAAGAAACTGCGCGCGGCGGCGTTTTCACATGAGACAGGCAGCCATATTTACTGTTCTCAATCGCGCGCACCTCATGCCTTTTCTTGTTCACATAGAATCCAGCGGCGAAAAACGTATCATATGCTGGCAGTTCGGCGACGTGCTGAACATTGGTGCAAAAAAATTGCGCTTTCCAGGAACTTAAAAACCGATAAAATATGAGCATAGCTCTATCAGGCCATGTTTTGTGTTCTCGATTGCGAACGTTGGCGCCGGGAAAACATACGTAACGGTGACATATCAACGAGGTTCTACTGTATATTATTTATAGTACAGGGTGTTTCACATAACTTGAACTTAAAGAATGGTTAACCGCAACTGAATGAGGCCAACTACACATAGTTTGCCGTCATGTGGCGCTGCTTAAGGTATTTGTTATATTGCAGTTAATTCGTTAATTAACTAAGGTAAATTATGAAATGTTTTTTTTAATATTCACTTCAGGGCCAAGTGTGTTTGGTTATGTTACAGAGGGCATCGAAAATGACCGATCTAATTTTTTGTGGCAACATACGCTCTGTGTGGCGCTTTTTTCCAGCGTTTAAAGAAAGTCCGCGAAATATGAAATAAAGCCACGTGATTGCGCTCGTGCGCTGCCGTAGTGCAGCGCTCTCAACCGCACTTCGTGCGAAAAGACCGTGCACGCAGACCGTGGCAAAGTGAGCAGCCACGGCTCTAAGCATCAGCTTTACACTACGTCAGCATCTTTGACGGTCGCACACAGAAAGGCAGCACCGTCGTCCCTGATAAGCAATAGGCTCGACGCAAAGTTGAGAGCGCTGCAATATGATAGCGCATGAGCGTAGTGACATGGCTTTATTTCATATTTCACGGGCTTTCTTTAAACACCGGAGAAAATTACCATGCACCATGTACGTTGTCATAAAAAAATTTGATTGGTCGTTTTAAAATGCGCTCTACAACGTCACGAAACGTACTTGGCCCTAAAGGGAATATTAAATATGCTGCATAATTGATCTTTGTTAATTAACTAATTGAGCACAATATAAGAGATGTCCTAAGGAGTGCCACATGACAGGAAACCATATGTTGTTGGTTTGATTCAGTTGTGGTTAACAACCTTTTATATCCTTGGTTCAAGTTACATGAAAGACCCTGTATATAGATATATATTTAAATATATTTAGCATATATGTAATATGTACATACATGCATATATATACACATACAGACACACCCATGGGATACACTAGTCGCAAGAGCAGTAATCAGTCGCTTCAGAGCACTCATAATTCATAACTATTCTCTACCAAACCAAGCATGCTTCGCATTATGTAGATGTCAATGGGAGCTGAGTCTGCCTTATCAAGGACGATAAATAAATCATTTGCTTCAGTAAGGCAATTTCATTTGACTGCGAGATAACATTGTGGGTACATGGCTGCTCATTTCATTATGTATTGTAGTTTTATTTCCCTTTGTATTGCCCAGCCTGCTTTAACCTTCAGTCTGAAGTATGAAGTAGAAATTTAATAATAAATATAGGATACAAAGTGGGATCTCAATAAACAGGGTTCGCTTAAACGGAACACCATTCTCGTGGTTGGTTGCTTTTGTATTCGTATTACCCTTCAGCTTTGTCTCTCAGTAAACTCCTGATAAACGGAACCAACTTCCCTGGTCCCTTGAGGTTCCATTAAAGAGAGTCCACTGTAATGAAGTTATTTTTGTGCTGGACACAAATTTGCGGCTAGGCTGTATTTTTAGCAATATAACAGCATAAAAAGGAAATCAAACAGGATCTGCCCTTGTGTAACCAAAAAGGTCAACGTAGTTTCCTAACAAGCAGCAAAGCAATCCTAAGCAGCAACCTAAGTATGAAACACTCACTTCTGCGCTCTGGTGTCCAGAAAGGAAACTTGACCATCGGAGTGTGCCACGATCATTGTATTGTCCACCATCCAGTCAAAGTACATAACACCAACATCGGGGTCAGTGCGATAGATCTGCACGAATAAGCACGATTAACTTTTAATAACAGTGGACTGGCATAGCTTGTGCCTAAACATTTCAGTCATGTAATTACAGACCTGCCAACCTTAAAAGGTTGAGAAATGTTACCGCCGATGCCAAAAGTTACTGAAACTTGGTGACAAATACAGAAATAATCTTGTATGTCTACACAAGTGCCCAGGAAAGTGGACAGGATAACTGTTTTGGTATTAATTACTAAAGCACCGTACACGTAATGCGGAAGCTGTGGCTTTGCACGGCAACTCATTCCTCCTCAATTTTCTTTCCTCTTTTCCTTATTATGTTTACGTGTTAAGTTAAACATAACAATTAGTTGCCCCTCATCCTATCTTTAATTTAATTTATTTGTTTCTTCATGTGGCTGTGACCAACAAAATATTCAGGCACCCAGATCCCACGATTCTACTTGCTCATTAAAAAATAGGTTTAAGATTCAAATGTTGACTGCTTATTAGAACATTCGAAGTTTGCTTTGAACAGACGCAATAAAGGGGCAGCGTAAACAGGCCGGCGCAATTCCTTTTTTCTAGTGCGGCCGCGGCAGCGCACGGCTGTCAGCATGGCTGAGCACATATGAAGCTCGCTTGCCCCCTTTTAGATCGACTGTGCAAAGACCGGGCGAGCCGAGATGGCGGGGCCTCGTGAGTTGTTTTCCCGCACGTTTAGTGCTGGAGGTTGTGTAATCTCGAGTTCCTGAGACGCGTCGAAGCGAGAGGCAGACAAAGCATTCACTGCCCATTGCCAGTGCTTTTCGTGATAGCTTAGTTAGTTAGTTAGTTAATTCAGGTTTAATGGCGCAATAGCGATGCATGATAGCATCGTCCCACTGCAGGCGACACTATTAGCTGCGGGGGCGGAGTGGACGCGAAAGCGTGGCTGGTTTTGCTTTGTACCGACGATGTAAAAATATTAGACACACGGCGTGAAACCATATCTTTTGCCGCAGACTCTCAAACTCAACAAAATATTCTTTGTTTCCTCATTCAAATTTGCCTTTTTCAATTGGCTGATAATTCTGAAAATTTCGCGGCCCTTTCCCTGCAAGAATAATCCATCAACAATGGTACTTATTCGTATAAAAGATGGAATTTCAATATAACAAATGTTTGATATGATGAAGCAAATTGCTGATTTTACCACTTTATCATATTGACGTTTATCTGTACTACTATTAAACCTATTCAATTCAAAATTATTAGACCGAATTACTATTCACTTCGAGTTTGGCTCGAACACAAAATTTAATATTTGCCAATTTCGAAATGTTGTTAACATGGCCAGTGCACAAAAACTGTGGCCTAAAAGAAGACTGTTACCATGGGCATGAAAAAGTGCTGATTTAAACAAATAACGTAGAATCACATAGCTATTCAAACAAGATAAATAATAATTATTATTATTAATAAAATAGTGAGCAATGCAACTGCTTTAAAATTACTTTTCACCAGAAACTTGGTTCAGTTAAGACCACTCAGCAAATAACTGCTCACCGAACATATGGGAGCAAGCAGTATGATGGTGGTGCCAGGGCGCAGGGCTAAACAAAGGTGTTTGTCATGAACGTTGTTGCAGACAAGATATAGTGAAGCACTTTGCGGCCTTACGTCACATCTTCATAATGTCACCGGGGGACTGCTGCATTGTTGGTCACTGGAATATATATTTTAAATGTCCAGCGGAAGATATTTTTGTTCGTTTCACCCCGTGGCCACGCCTCCGTGACGAGCTAGAGCAATGGAGTGCACTCCAAGGACTGCACGTTTCTCAGCATGATAGTGTCCACATGTGCGCGCTTAGAATGTCAGCATAGTGTGCCGTGTTGCATTTAGTTTAATTTGTGTCCTGTCAGTTCAATCGTTTTCAACTGCGCTTCAGTCTCCTAGCTTTTGCTCTTACGTTTCCTTAACTTTCGCCTTGTTTACCTCTGTGCTCACCGTTTACGTTTATGGTGCATACTACTTGTGGCGAGATAATTGGGATAGCCGTTCTGTATTTTGGAGAAATACTGTAAAGCAATACTTTCTATGCAAAAATAAGACATTGCTGAAAAACACAGGTCCACTATTAAGGTGAGAACCTCACTGACATTCAGCATAGCAGAACGCCACTAATCCATTAGCTTCAGAGGGAAAAAAAGCACTTGATTCTATTCAACAGCATTCTATCGATAAAAAAAACATTTTCCAGGCCTTCATATCTAGAATTGAGCTGTAATCAGTCCTGCGATACTAATTTGGCATGCCCTTTAATAAAAGTAGACTACACAGTATGCCTTGATTTTAGTGTGCCCAAGTTGCTGATAACTTGGTACATTCATGTTATGCAATGCTCGGTGACTCCTGAGCATGTGAAGCACCCTATTTTCTTGCCCAAAATATGTAAGCAATAAATTTTTTGAAAAATTTTCAGATATTTGCTTTCTTTTCTCCCGATTCAATTCGATATTCGATTCGGAACCTACTATTTAATATTCCTACACTCCTAATAAGCTCATTAAAGTAAACAACTGTCTACCTCATCAAAAATGCCGCGCTCAATGTCTGCACACCGTAAGGTGTCGTCGTAGCTTCCAGAGTAAATTTTCTGAGGCTCTTCGGGGCGGATCCTCAGGCACATCAAACCAGAATCGTGCGGTGTGTATGTCTCAACCACATTTTCAGCTGCGCCCTGGAATGACAGAAGTCAAGAGATTTTAACCACGAGTTAGTTCACTGAGCAGAATAAAGGAAAAAGGCAAAGCAGAGAGTAGATTCACTTAGAAGCAAACACGGCGGCGATCATTGATCCCGACTGCACCGTCTGGAACTCAGACAAGCTAGTAGTACGGTGAAATCTCATTACTATACATAGTACTTTACAATATATTTTTTTGCACATTAACGAAGCTTATAAAAATCTGGCATTATCACCAAGCCTGACTTTTTATCTGCGCTCCGAATAAATGCACTGCCGCATGGTTCATCTGAGACAGTCGGTGCATGCTCGACAGTCGTGTCGTGTTCACTTCCACATAGCAGCATCGCGTTTTCGTCTTGTCAGCAGATAGAACACACTCCTAGCTATGGCCTATGATCTCGCTAATAACAAAACGATTGCCAGAGAGGTTTGTACACGCATCTTGACGAGATTACTTTTTCACAAAAAAGTGCGCTTTTATTCCTACTGCGTGGAGTTTTTCTTTTTTTGTGTGTGTGTGATCAATGTAAATGCAGTTAAGGATGCACAGCTTGCAATGCAGCAGATTCCTTTTGTTGAATTAAAAATTTTTTAATTGCACGTTTTTGATACAATGTTTCAAACTAACAAAGGATTTCTGGCAGTCTTACAAAATTCATTATATCAAGATTTCACTCTAATGGCTAACAAAAGTATGCAAGCAGGTACCTAAACAACACTTTCCAGCAAGTGACCAAACAAGGACAAGGTAAGCAGACACAATGACACAATGTTTCAGAATTGTTAATCCAGGTAACCTCAGCGAATAAGCAGCACTACACTAGTGTTGCACTGATGTTGAAATGAGTGTTGAAAGGACCAACCTGCTACAGTTAAACATCTGTACAACATAGAGATAATGAATACAGTCTACTCTTTACAATGGGGCCCCGTACAACAGACTTTCGGATATAAAATACCATATTTCAGCCTTAGTTTGTTCTACCTAATTTATTAAGGCAACGAAGTTCGATTTTAACGGACCGTGTCACAATGGACTATTGGCTACAGCACATGATATTAGCGGCAACTTTTTTCAAAATCTGGCGTATAAAACATACTTTTGCCGTGTCAACACACGCTAACAACTGACTTGAGAGGGTCAGCCGATGATCACGGCTCAACTAGGAGAGAGAGAGGGGTTTTTAATCCAGCGGCTGCTGCTCACAGCGGGGCCACTATATCTTGAACACGATCTGCGACGTGGACAAAATGTGTGCCCTCGGGGGCCTCATCTTAAAAGCGATCTGCGATGCAGACAAAACGCACCCAGTGCCAGCAGTTTCGTATGCTCTGCGCTTTCAACGTTTAGCGGGCGCTTATGTTTATTTAGTGTGCGCCTTTCGGGCGAAACTAACTTTTTTTGTTTGTTTTTTACTTTGGACGTTCGTCACTCACTCTTTGCAATAAAGTTGCTAGACATTGGGACAAAAGTTTTGGCAGCGAGGCGTTTCGGATATTACGGACTTCGAATAAAACAGACGTCTTTTGTCGGATTAGCAGAGTCCGTTGTAACGAGAGTCAACTTTAATGCCTATAATGAAAGTTAGATAAAATGAAGGTATTTTCATGTCGGATGCAGCCTGATCGTAGCGAGGTCCAACTGTGAATAAGTAGGCCATGAAAAGATTTCCACCACATCAACACAATGTTTCTTCGTTACATAATATTTGCAGCCTCAAAGTTGTTGTCAAGCACAAACAAACCCCAAACACCCATTGCAATTTGCACATTAAGCCAATAATAAATACATGCAACCAGATGCTGTAAACTCTCCAAGAAGTGATTGGCAATTTATCATTACATGTGACCACCACTTATTGGACTTTACTCACCAGCTTCAGAAATCCAAAATTTCCGAGTTTGTCACCAGCAAAGACAAGAGTGGCTGTCAGGGATGGGTGAACAGCCAGGGCCGTGATGCGAGCTGGAACCACCTTCTGCACAGTTGTCTCATCAACTTGAAGGTTCATCATCCTGTCAAGCATTCTGCAAGGCAGGACAGTGAACTCTTGTGAAAAAACACACATACACTCACACTGCAATCGCCAACCACAAGATTCTGCTGTTAATGTAGCTTGTATACCAGGGGCTGTATTGTGTAAAGATTCATTTCATTTTCCATTATTTCTGCCCTTCATAAGTGGCTAGCTTAACACCAAGGCTTCATTATAGGGGTGCACGAATATTCGAAACTTTTAAATAACGAATCAAAGAATGCTTTTTCGATTCGCTCTTTGAACCCAGTAGTCACTATTCGAAAATGTGAATGTTTTCTAATACTTTTCGAATATTTCAAAACGTCAACTGCACCCATATAAATATAAAATTGGGTGTAAAAGTACGGCAAATTGTCACCCCCGTGAGCATGGTGTAGACATCAAACATGAGAAGTTGTAGTAGAGCAGGCTACGTCACTTAGGTAGCCAGACTTTACAGGCTGTACAGTAGTGTTGTGCGAATATTTGGATTCTCGAACAGTAGCTTCAAATATTAAGCTATTCAGTGTTCACTTCGAGAGCAGCTGTAATATTCGTGCTTTTCGAAGTGTTGGCAAACTCACGGTAACGAGTTTTTTTACTGTCTAATACAGTTAACGGCCCATTTTCAGGACGTCTGACAAATTGGACACTTCCGCGGCACCGGCATGGTGCTCTATGGAGTCAATGTTTAAGAACGACTGAAATTTCTAATGCAAAAACCCGTCGCCGTCCAATATTCCAGATATTCCAGAGCATTGATCAAAGCCACCACTGCGGCCATCTTGACTATCTCGCTGCACCTGAACAGGCGCTCTCGCATGCAGATCCGTTGGCAGCCATAGCCACCATCACGGCAACGCTAGGCCTAGCTACTTCGACGTTCGCTATCAAGCTTCTTGCTGTTGCCGTGTTATTCATTGTAACAATTCGCCGCTGTTAGCAATGGCACTGAATCCACATTTACAATCGTTACCAAAGGCTTCAAAGCTCGGGAAGCACGACACGTCATTTTCGCCTCAGGCAATGTTACGCGATGACGCGTACACAAAGTATTGCAGTGAAGCATACCAAACGTGGGAAGGGGAAATTGTCACGGGACACGGCGTTTCCCTTTACAGTGGAACCCTGAGTATACAACTTTCTCGGGACCACGAAAAAGTGTCATAAAATTCGAACATAAATTATGCCTATAAAGATACTAACATACTTATTTCGCACGACGCATTTACGAGAAACTTCAATGGAAACTACTAACATATTCTGCAGGGCTTGGAAACCCAAATTACCAAAAAAGTAAATGCGATAAGAATTAATGCTGCAGTACAGGTACCAATCATGCTTTATTCAGACGAACTTTTACGGCGCTCCACTGCTTGCTGCCGCGATTCCCGCCAGCCGGCGCGAACTTTAAAAAAAGTTGGCAAGTTTCTTTTGGACCTCGTGGTGAGGTTTAAACCCTCGAAATCGTCGTCGGCGAAGCCTGCATCGGCCTCAAGCAGCATCAAGGTTGCTGCGTCCACTTTCAGGACATCGTGCGTTGCGTTGCTCCACACAACTCAAAACCTCCGCTGAACGTTGGTCGCTAGGATTACGACGAAGAACACGTGCAATAAACCTAGGCCTCTCTGCACTACCTTGTCAGTGATCTGCTGCTGGGAAACTGGAAGGAAAGAAATGCTTCCCCAACTTGACGAGAGGCAATGCCACCAAGAAGAGAGGGAGAAAGTGATTGCGGAGAAGAAAAGGCGCTATTTCAGCACAGCGAGCATCGCGGGCGGCTGCTGGTGGGGGAGAGATACGCGGCACTTTTCTTTCGTCCGCCGTTCCGTCCCGCACTTCGCGAGGGTTGTCGTACCGTATTTACACGATTGTAAGTCGACTCGAATGTAAGTCGACCCCCCCATATCGCTTGACCGGGAAAAAAAAAAATAAAACCCGAGGGCGCATTCGATAACGAAAATTTATTAGTAGCCGACATGGTCACTGGACTACTCGTCTTCACTAGTGCTGCCATCGTCATCGTTGCTGCGGTCCCACAGCGCGTCGTGGTCCAACGAAATTTCAAATTTGGCAAACGACCGCACCAGGACATCTTGCAGAACAGCAGCCCACGCCAAATGCACCCCACCACACGCTGCCGTCAGGGAGGCTCTTTAGACAGGTCCGGTTGGCGTAATTTCACAGTCTTCTGCCGCCAGCCACTCGTTGTACTCACGGCGGAGCAGAACCTTAAAATTAAGGCGAAGGTCCGGGCTTGTTTCATGACCACGTCGCACTTCAATGGCAGGGACCGATCACGCATTTCAGCGACGTATGCCGCAAGCTTAGCCTACAGCTCCGGAAAGCGTCCAGACTTCGGCACGTGGGAAATTTCTCACTTGCCGCCACAGGGTGAAAATTTCGCTTCGCTGCAGTCGCCACTCTCGCACCATCCGTTTAGAAACATCGAAATTGCGGCCCGCTGCGCAGTGATTTGTTTCTTCGGCGTAAAGGATGGCAGCTCTCTTGAACGCTGCTGTGAACGAGTGCCGAAAGATTAGTGGGCCTGCAGCACTCATGACGACTGGGGAAGCATAGAAGTAGCACGTAGCCGGCAGTCAAGTGGAGCGCGTCAAAAAGTTTGTCAAACCAATACTAATGCCTTTAAACAGAGAAAGAGAAACCCGCGAGCGGTGTCTGCTCTTCCATGAACTACCGATACTCCCATGGATACTCCCCACAAGCGCCGCCGTTCTTAGGGTGCCGCCGCAAATGGGAACAGCGGCGCTTCCATCAACTATCGATACCCCCCCATGAGAGTTGCATGCACTGTAAGACTCTCAAAAATGTTGAAAAACCCTTCCGAAAAGCGAACAAACACGCGGGATAGCGAAAAGATACGGGTAGGGCCATAGAGCAAACATAAAATTGTAACTACGTTGTAGCTCTCGTTGGTATCGCTTTTTTTTGGCGGGGCCATGTTTTGGTTTCGATTGTAAGTCGACCCCCCAACTTCAGACTTTCAAATTTTAAAAAAGGGGTCGACTTACAATCGTGTAAATACGGTATAACGCGGGTCAGGCATAAAATCGCGTTGGATAACCAGGGTTTTTAATGCATTGCTTCTATGGGGACTTCGCCGGGACTGTGCTAATCCGTCGTAAAACCATGGTCATCGCAAAACTAGGGGACGTATAACCAGGGTTCCACTGTATTATACAGGTGTGCACCCGCCATCTCCTGTCACAGTACAAGCACCAGTATGCCTAAAAAGTGTACTGGCAGGCCTTCAGAGCTATTTCAGACGTACCTGTGGCGATTTGAGCCCTTGGGGCAGTAAAATGCATGCGTTCGTTTTTTCAAACTGCCCGACTTTTTGGACGTTTTCGTGGCCCGTAGGGAGTCCAAAAAAATGGACGTTGACTGAAATCAGTAAGGCACGATTTTTAATATAAAAATAGAGTCACAGGTTCGGCAAAACTGTCTAAATATTATGGTGGGAGCTTACAAATGTATTAATTGTAGTCATTTCATTAACTTTGTTAAACAACGGGCCAAAGAAACCGAGCAACGAGCTCTAGATACACCAGCGCCATCACCTTGGCGCCCTGGTTGAACACACTTTTCTCACCACCGCCGCCACGTCCAGACAGTAAGTTAGAAAAACAAGTTTCGGATAAAAATAAATACCTTTAAACATTTTTCGAAACCTTCATAATATCTTAGAAACTTTTATGGACGAGAAAACTTATCAACACCGTTTCAAAATATTTAAACTATATCACTCTCAAAAAAGCGATGACTGAATAAGATCATCACTGTCAAAATAGCGAAAGCTCGATTGGTCAGTAATATGGACTCGTACGACAACGTAAAAAATCCAGTTTGGAAGTAATTCTCAAACTTCCCTCTAAGAACGAAGCCTGTTGTTTCAATGTAAGTCATACTCAAATATTCCAATAATTAAGTCATACTTGAATTAATTGTGGCCTCATTCATTCTCACAAATTAGTCTACTTAATGAATGCGTGCATCCAAAATTTGCATGCCACTTCGCTGCCAAGATTTTTGAACGGCAACTATTCGACATTCGATTAGAAAATATTTGACCAAAATTACCATTCGCTTCGAATTTGCTTCGAACTCAAAATCCACTATGCCGTAACGGCGCCCGCCGCTATCAGCACATGATTCGACGAAAGACCGGAAACGACTGTAGTCCAACCCGCCAGCAAGTGGAAAAAGCCCCCGTCTATTTCCACAGATGTTTAAGTAGAACCAGCAGCGACACGCGATTCCATACATGTGTCAGGCACAATCGCTCGGCGCGTCATGCGGGAGCGTGCTTTTAGCTGCAGATAAATACATTCCAGCAGACACTATTCGCACAACCCTACTGTACAGCGATCACTCACGCTGTCTGAAGAGCCCTGTGCAGGCGCGGAAATGACTTGTTTGCTTCTAATACTCTATTTGTGCTTTTAAAGGGACACTGAAGGCAAAAACACTAGAGTAATAGATAGTGCTCAAGAAATTGAGGTATACGCAAAACACGGTTAGAGACTCCTCCGGAACATTCAAGTACTAGCCCGATGATGAAGGCAATCCTCATAATTCTGCACTACATAATTCCCGAATGGTCCACGTCACTTGACCAAGAGCAGCTGCAGTGGCGAATACAACGCTCTGTCTTGGCTCGGTTTCTCCATGGCTGCACTTGTGCGTTTTGCACAGAAAACCGTAGCGCTTTCTGTGGGGCACTGTTTTACTCACCGACTGCAGCAAAGGGTGGTGAAGGCGCATGCAACATCACCACTCCCGTTCGGAGATGGGCAATTTGAATTGTGTTAAGGTATGTGGACTCAATTTTCTCGTGAAATAAGTCTTTTTCTGGCACGGCACAAGCGCTACGAGGTTTCTGGGATGATATTTTAACTGCCCCCGTCAACCTAGTATTTGCCTTTCGTGTCCCTTTAGTAAACAACACTTTATAAAATACTATGTAACAACAAAAACTTGCCAAATATAAGAATACTGAGATGCAAACATCACTGTATATTAATTCTGATAACGGCTGTTCATCATTTGAAAACTATTCGAAAAGTATTCAATATTCAATTCACTTCTGGCAATATTCAATTCGTATCTGGAAAGATACAAATGGGAAGCGAAACTGGAACTGGTTTGCTGAAAATCTATTATAGTTCATTGGTCAGGGTGGTCTGAGGCTTTTCAGCAATGTTTCTGTGGTTTCGAGGTCCATGACCTTAACTTAAAACAAGAAATAGAGAGGAAAAAGACATCTTAGTACCCTCTAAGTCAATGGCAATATGTGCGTCAAAAATCAAGAGAAAAAAATAAAAACAAGCACTGACGTTTCAGCATCTCTTGACAGAGGCTCCAAGGCAACTTGGCTGAGCTCTTCCTTCACTAAGACCTCACAGAGGCAAGACCTGCCACCTTCATCAACGCCGCTCCCAACCACCTCCTTGAAATCAAGTGGTCCTTCTCTTATGCGCTCTTTAACTGGCTCCTGCAGGGTTAAAAAAACATTACAGGTTCTAGAGTCCAAATTTGTGCTTTTCCACATCAATCTGAAATCGGGGACATGACACACTTAATTAGACGTCAAATACTTTGTGAGTAACCTTTATGCGGTGTACAGTGCTAGCAGAAGTAAACGCATCAATTTATAGCTAACTAATGTGCCTACTATCACTGCCATCAAATGCTATGCATGTGACATTGGCGTAATTTTGGCTCGTACACTTGGATAAGAGCCCGCGTCATCTTTAAGTGGCCAGATTTTGTAACAACGTGAAATGGTGTTCTCATAGTACTCACGCAAAAATGCATACATATGCTAGCTGCTGTTGAGGAGTTCTGTTTACAAATGACTCTACATGATCTGACTTCATAAAAGAATTGCAATACACTGCAAAGAAATCATTGCAATAATGCAAGATGTCACATAAGTTTGCAATACAGATGGACAATTCACTTTGCAAATCAAGAGCACTGCTCTTGCAAAGTCCAAGCACAGAAATGTGCGATTACATACTCCTTTGTGCAAGCTAATCTCGGGACTTTCTGTTTCTTATACTTTCGATGCCTTCGTCTGAGACAGCACAAAATTTACAGCAACAGCGACCAAAGAGATTTAACAAGAGACGAGACAACCAAGTACACAACAACAGACGTTCCACTCCTGTGTGTCTAGTGGATGCCTGTCATCTACTCTTGAAGAGGAAGACTGTTGACAAAGTGCACTCAGCGACGTTAAGAAGTGACCAACTTGACTAAGAGCATTGGTTCATGGACAATGAATTTCGCAAGTTACTGTCACACTATCTGCATGAAATGGGCCTCCATGCTGCATAATCATCACTCAGCAGCCTATTTTATGTCCACTGCATGACAGAGGCCTCTGCCATCATTCTACAATTACTACTGTTTGGACCTAACTGACATCATTCTAGGAATAAACTGCAGTAAGGTGCGCAAACTGCAGTAAGGTGTTTGTGTTTGTGCCCTGAAACATCATGGACTATTCTAGGCCAGTAAATTTCCCAATTTCATCTTACCACCTAGTAGTTCTCCGCTGTCCTCGACTGCGCTTCCCTTCATTTGGCGCCCATTCTCCAACTCTTACAGACCATCAGTTATCTGCCCTACACATTACGTGGCCGGCCCAGTTCTACTTCTTCTAGAACATTGGCTACCCCCGTTTGTTAACCTTTAACCTTTGAGCATCAATGACGTAAATGTACGGTGCCACGAACAAGCCCAAAATGGTCGATGCCACATATTTACGGAGCCGTCTGTACGTTTAAAATGCGTGCCAATTTCCTAACTTTTTCTTTCCTGGCATGTGCTGCCACTATGTGAGAATACAGGGAATTTTTTTCATATGCCTCCCTTTCTCGGTTTTCGTTGCATGGTTTGTTTTAGAGCTAGTTTGCTCCGGCGCATCTATATACTACCGCTCGCGCATAGGCGTGCAGGTGGGCGGGCGACGGTTTGGATTTTGTTCCGCGGGCGGTTCCGGCTTCTTACGCTCACAAAACTGATAGCTATCTCGTTATTAATCGCTCAAAGGGCAACTGCCTGTTTCTCGCTCATTTAGTGCTCACAGGGGTGCGCACAGGAAGGATGCCACCGTGCATGCGTTTCCTTTTCTTTTTTTGGAGACTCGCGAAAACTAATTGCCTCCAGTTGGCAATAAGATGAAGATTAGCGGAAGTTTGTCACGCATTTTGCTTTTTTGATGGGCACACAACAACAGTTTTCTTTAGTGCGCTCACCTGCACGCAGTTTCATTACGCTATGGACGCAAATATTAGTGTAAGACCAGAAGCATTTGACACTTGTGAAATATTCTCGGGTGCGCATTTTCTAAGCCTTATGTGTATAACAATGCATCAAATTTTTAATTCTTATAAGTTTATTTCCTTTTTTTATTGTTATTCATAAATAAACAGTACATTTATACCAACGCGAAATATCTTTTTCTCACTTTACGGTCACCCTAGAAAAATTATGGTAATATTTTTTTAAATACCGTATGTACACGAATCTAACGCGCACCTTTTTTCCGATAAAACGGGTCCAAAAATTGCATGCACATTGGAATCAAGTACAACCATAAATCCACGTTACCATATCGCCGTCGGCATTCAAAAAATGGCCGCCTCGTACGCACTTCTAGCCTAGCTGCCGTAGCTTCCTCCATGTGCATACCTCCATGTTGTATGTGTAACCAGGCGCTGGTGTAACCTAGTCTACCGCCTGTCTTCCCGTTTCCTGCGTTTATTCAATCAGCATGGAAGCGCCGACTGCGAAGACACGCTGACTCCACCATGATGCCGCATTTAAAAGGAAAGTTACCATGTGCGCGGCTACAGACAGAAATCGGGCCGCATTACGGGCGTTCGGAGTTCCCGAAACTTGCGTGTGGGACTGGCGTGAACAGAATATTTTTGCCAGCAAAGCAACAAGGAAAGGTTTCAGTGGACTGAAGCAGAGCCGCTTCGCCGAAATAGAAGAGCTGCTCGCGGAAAACGTGCAAGAGCAGCGAGCGGCACAGTGGCCTGTGGAGACCGATCTGCTCAAAGTATGGGCGATGCAGTTAGCCCTACATAAAGGGCTAATGCATAGTGATTTCAAAGCGAGCAGCTGCTGGCAATCAAATTTTATGAAAAGAAGAGGGTTTTCTCTTTGAAGACAGACAGGGATATGCCAAAAATTGCCCGAAGAATATGAAGAGAAATAGCACAGTTTTCAGCGGTATGTTTTGAAATTACGCCATAGAAACGGCTACTACTTCGGAAGATTGGAAATGCCGATCAGACGCCGCTCTACTTTGACATGCCTGCCACCACAACCGTTGAAAAGAAGGGGGCGAATCAAGTGCGCGTTTTGTCTTCCGGCCACGAAAAAAGTAGAGTCACACAATGCTTTGTTGCACTGCAGATAGGCACAAACTGCCCCCGTATCTTATCTTCAGACTGAATACACTCCCGAAAGGAATCGTGTTTCCGAGTGGCATGATTGTGCGCGAAAATGAAAAAGGTTGGATGACCACAAACTTCGTCACTGACTGGATTGATAAAGTTTGTCGGAAGAGAACCGGCGGCAGTTTTGGGTCTGCGTGGGATGCTTGTGCTCGACGCATTCAGGTGCCACCTTGACCAGTGCATCAAGGACAAGCTAGCTGCATGCAACACAACCTTGTCGTGATACCCGGCAGCATGACATTGCAGCTCCAGCCGCTCGTTTTGTTTGAACAAGCCAGTGAAAGATAGAATTCGGGCACTGTACACTGAATAGCTTGTCAGTGACTGCCAGAAATTCATGCCCACCAATAAAATAAAGCGCGCCTCGCTGCAAGACCTTGCTGGATGGGTGAAAGATGCATGGTGCACGGTCCAGTCTGCCATGGTCAACAAGGCTTTTAAAAAGTGCGGTATTTCGAATGCCATGGATGGCACTGAGGATGAGATGCTTTGGTCTGTTGATAGCGATAAGGAGTTGTCTGATAGCGACGACAAGTGATATCTATTGGCTCACAAGAGTCGTACCGGCGCAGTGAAAATCTTGGTGGCAACGTACGCTGCTTCCATTTGTGTTTTTATTCATCGCAACTTTAGTGTATTGGGAATAAATCTGTTTTTTGCAAATGAGAGAAAATAGTATTTCTATATGAAAGCACCAGGTATTCTTTTTCTTTTTTTTTGGTCATGGAAAATGGGTGCGTGTTACAGTCGAGGTTTTCATTTTTTTTATGTTTTGGTCACAGAAAATGGGTGCGCGTTAGGATCAAGTAAATACAGTAGGTTCCTCACAAGAATTGGAATCTGCAATAATAAAAAAATCCCTGGGCGATTGCATATGGCGAAAAAAATCGGCCTTCAAAGGGTTAATCCACATCGCAGTCTTCCTCCACGATTGTATATATTTAATTTCCATTCCACATCATTCTGTATGGCAACTCATGTGAAAAAAAAAAAGAATTATGACCCAGGTGTGACGTTTTCGTGCACATTGTAGTTTGAAGACAGTGAACAAACTTGATGCAGTGTGCAGTTTTCAACAGAAAAATGTTAGAAATCTTGATTCAGGCATTACTGTCGTAACAGATGTCAAATTGCTGTAGAAGGTGCTGCAATTACTGTCTACTCCATCTACGCTAGCAGTTCTTTCCTCCCTACGGTCACTGCCTGACGAGCAGAAGTGCAAACTTCGTAAAATGGACTCTTGTTCCTCATGTCCTTCCACTTCTGTATGACAATGAACGACGACTTGGCATCACGTACCTGGTAGAAAGAGACTTGATTTGCAGGTAGAGCTGGCTTGTTCTGCAGTCGCAGACTTTTCCTGGCCACCAAATGCTCGACGTCCCGCCTTGGTTTCTTCCTGCGATTGCTGCGAGATGTAAGCAGCTGAAAACAATCTTGTATGATGACAGCGTGCTACTGTGAAATAAGGCACTCAGACACAAAGGCAGAATGAAGACTACACTGGAAAGGTGCGATCCAGTGGCACGTTTGTCCAGTGTCATCTTCGGTTTTTTTTCTTTGTGATCCAAGTGTCTTATTCCACAATATACACTACAACCAACTAGCCCCAACCTTAGCCTTTCTAGAAACTACCTTGTTGGTGAGACATTTCTTTTTTTCATTTGCTTTCCAATTTGGCTGTTTCCCAAAAATTCCAATGATGCTTTCAAATACGTAGACATTCTCCCATGAGATGATTAAGAAAATTTAAAGTATGACACCAAAATAAATGTTCATTATTTTTTTTTATCAGGTTTCGTCAAATGGAGGTTTGAGTATACGTGGAGAGCCCAAAACTGGTGCTAGTCTTAGATACCTACAAAGTAAACATGCCATAAGCACCAACTGGCTTCTGAAACTGCGACAGGCTCGCTGTTAATTTTAATAAAAACTTAAATGGTAAATATTAGTTAACTAAAGGGATAGTTAGCATGTGCACACCCTTTTGCATGAAGAATATCTGTCTGTAGAAACAAACAAGGCGACTCCCAAACACAGAGATGCCAATTGGATTGAATTGGCTCAACTCTTGGCTTGCATAAACCTCGCGATCAGATACACAAATAAAGGCTACCGAGCTTAGCCGAGAGCGCGACTCTAAGGGTATTAGAGCGAAGCTTTCTTTGGCTCTTTCCCATGCTCTGCGAGTGCTGTCTGCGGCTGTCTTGCCAATTATACACAACTAGGGCCACCACGTATGTGCAAGCGGGAATGTGGCAGTGGGTATGTGAACATTCTTGGCGAATCCCCCATCATGGGTATGTGCGACTAGATAGGTGCCCGAATAGACCATCAGGACAAGAGGCAAGCATAAAACAGAAAATGCAGACTACAGAGACGTGAAGTCAGTGTCAAAAGTAGTCAAGTGTGGAGAAAGAGGTTACGCAAGCAAAGTGAGACTGCTGGTTGCATTGAGTGAGGAGCATTCAGCTACAAAGAAACGAAGTAGAAGTCAAGACATATTGGTAAACGCCAGAGAAAGCTTCGCTTTTCACCGATTTCCAGATATGTGTTGGATCCGCCGTTCTTTTTTTTTAGGAACTCCGTGACACTTGTGCACTTTCAAAGCCTCGAAAAAAGAAATGCCATTCTCACACGTTTTCAGGGAGTGCAATGAACCCTGGCATTGTAGTTGGACACGAAACCAGCAAGGTCAAAATTACATGCTCCCATGCAGACTCCACAAACTCATATAATCACACAGCTGTGCACTGCTGCAAAACGAAATTTAAATGCAAGCCATGCAGGAAAAATGCCTACCTTGAAGGTGACGACTTGGCAGGTGTGTGTACTCGAGGAGGCACTACTGGAACCTTCAACTGGAAAAAAAAAAAAAAAATGAATGAATGAAAGAAAAAGGTATGCCAGACCGCATCAATATACCACAAGTTACGCTACAGTAGCAACATTAATGCCGAGATAAGAAATACTCTTCAAGAAGTTATTGGATTTGAAGAGCTCGTTCAAATGAAAAATGAGAGAGCAAATCTTTCTTTTTCTCCTCATCTAACTTTTCTTAGCTTTCATCATTAACCCTTTAACCGGCAATCCTGAGCTGTACTCATCATGGGAGCTTGTACCAATTTTGCCAATGACAGGTCATGCTCGTTCAACCCGATGTTGGGCTGCTCCCACTCACAAAGACGACTTGCGATCAATAATTGGCTTTGGTTTCAATTTCCAACCCTACAGGGCAGTAAAGTCCAGAAAAAAAAAAGTAATCAAGCACAAAGTAATATAAGGGTGGCTTGTTGGGCTAGTTGATACATGTTCATGCTAAGAGAATACCAGCAACTTTGAAAATGCTGGCATTTCTCTGCTGGTGCAAAAATGCTGGTATTCTCTTAGTATACAGTCGAACCCAGATATATTGAATCTGAAGGGAATCACAAATAAGTTTGATATATAGGTAATTCTATATATAAAATAGAAATATACAAAAATTTCCAAGGGGATTTTACAACTGTTAGTTCTACACAATAATTTATTATATATGGGTTCTATATATCCGGGTTCGACTGTATGTTTTAACAATCAGAATGGCATCAATAAAATTATTACATTAAAAAATTTTGGAAATTTTGTACATTTTTATGGGATCAACTTCGGGGTTACAGGGTTAACCCTACAAAGCCAGCACATTATTCCACATCAAAGGACCCAAAAAAATGGCTAAATGGTCCACCATGTCGCATGCTCCTTTCCTACAGGCAGGGAGCCAATTTAGACTGCCTGAAGAGTAATGTGCAATACTTTGCCTCCATCCCTTTATGAGCTTGAAGTAATCCCCCATAAAGACTTTTTCACCCCACCTACATCAAAATTTTAAAAATTAAATTCTGGGGTGCTAGGTGCCAAAACCACAATATGATTAAGAGGCACACCGTAGAGAGGCCCTCCAGATTTATTTTTTCCCACCAGGGGTTCTTTAGCAGACACATAAATCGAAGTACCCAAATACTTTTGCATTTCACACCAGCTGATACTTCTTGCTGCTGATGCTTGTTATGAACTGCAACGTACTCGAAAATAATGCTGCATTACGAAGCCCAGAGCAAACAAGGCCATACACGTCTCCTGTAAGACTTCACAATGTCTTCCAAGAGGCCACATGAAATACAAAGGCCAAGAGTTATGCAAACATACCTCATCAACGCCAAGAGATTCCAGGAAAGCCATCTTTTCAGCAATGTTCTTCTGAATCATCGATCGGTAAGACTCTTCTTCCTCCTAAAATTTTGTGGAAAGAAGAAATCTTAACAAAAGGACACGATTACCACAGAAAGAGTGAAATGCATAGTATGGTCCACTGTTAACCCTTTAACGCCAGTTGTTGCGAAATTGTGACATACTAAGTGCAGCCTATTTTCTGGCAGTATGTTTTCTGGCTCAAGTGCCGTTTGTCATGCATCTGTGATAAACAATGTTTTCCAGCACTGACATGCGGTGCCGTCTAGGAGGGAAGCTGGCAGCTATTGTTTGGAGTCACGATCGAATAGGTGCGCGTGTGTGCAACGTGTCCACCAGCTTTTGAGTACATAAAAGAATCTCATTTCATGCTTGGTGCAATAGCATGGCGACAGACAGAAAACAAGTATAAAGGTACGCAAACAACAAAAACTGCATAAGGCCATATAGACCCTCTTCACTGAAATCCGGTGGGCACCGCATTGTTTGATCACGTGGCGACGCGTTAACTGCTTGCCTCAGCTGCCCCCGTTGCCTCCGTGCTTAATATGAATGTGCATGACACCCCGATGCAGCTCAGCAAGCCTGTTTTGGCTGATTTCGACGACATGAAGCTTTGGCCACAGGCTCAGAAGATATGCAAGCGCTTTAGGTGCTTATACGCCCTGTTCAAACAGCACGAGCAGCATACACTGTGCTTGTACTAAAGCAGGGCTGTATTTTCACCTGGCCAAACTTTCAGCTTATGAATTTTGAAGCAGTGGTTTCTCATGTTTTTCGCTCCATAATATGCCATGGTGCGGTCACTATCTGATAGTTTATTTTCTGCTTAGTCGCTTGCAGATGTGCTCAGTTGCGATAGATTTGATCTTGCTGCGCACAATGCTTGGAGTCTAAATGTTCTGTACTTTGTAACAGCTTTTAGCAAAGATGCATTATCGCTAGTCATTCGCTTGCTCTTGCGGACCGTCAAGAAAACGTTCAGCTTCGGACGTTTATGTGTAGTTGCCGTCACCCATGCTTTGGCGCGTTAGTTCAAGTGTGTGCCCATTCATTAATTCTTGATATGTTGGCAATATAGTGGGCATAAGATTCAGGGGAGAAGCCAGGACCAGACTTCATGCGAACTGATGCAGGCATATCACATAAAAAGGAAAGGCCAAGACTGTGTTAGTGATACTTATATTGGGTTGTTTCAATATGAGATAGATTTTTTTGATAATTGGTTAAAAATAATTTTTTTTATAATTGGTAAAAAAAGAAATTGGTTGCCCCGCTAGCTTGATGAGTGGATGAGTGTTCTTGTTGCTGCGTTCTGTGCATGTTCTATTTGTCTATATGTTGCCACGGGTTGCCATGAATAAACCAGTTGAAAGTTACCGCCCATGCCGTTTTTGTGTTCTTTTCTGCTGTTCCCATCTTTATTTGCGGTCAATATGATATGTAGTGGGCATAAGTTTGCATGCGAGCTGGGGTGGTCCTGTGTATAGTGAGAGAAACTATTATGCCAGGAAGTGGCACTACTTCCTTTGTCACTGTAATGAGTGCCACTCACTCTTGGCGACGTTCGAGGGGTGAAGTACTTTCTTTGGATGTTAACGATACAATGCTGGCGGACGAGTGAATTTTTTCATCCTCGAGAAAAACTGTGGATTGCTAAGGGCCAGCAACACAGGCAGTCCTTACGTAGCAGCTGTCCGTGGACTTGGTCACACAGATTCATTCCAATCCTTAATATGCCAGTCACTATTTTTGCAGACGACACTGCATATGTCTCCCCTCTACCATTCCACATCTTGCAGCACGAATGGAGCACAGTGCGCCATCAAACACTCAGTTGCATTTCCGACAGTTGATCACACAGTAGCAGGGCAGAGGCGGTAATGGTTTCATACTCATGCGCTTTGGCTGAGGCAATGTGTGACATGGTGCCCAAAGCGCAGTCTTGTTCGTGTAGAACAAACTGCTCCACGAAAAGGGTTTATACGAACTTATTTGTGGCACATTTTGCTGTCCATTGTGCATGCGCTTACACAGTGTCCTGTTAGGCAACATCCTCAAAACGTACATCAAAACTGCTCCGCTCTGGCCTGTCTCACCCATGACACAGTACTGACACTTTCTCCAGACGAGCTCCAAGCAACGTGCTCCCCAGCGGTTGACCTCGTTTTCCGCAGGGAACCAAGACCCCAACTTCCCTCCACGGGGACAGTTTGGCTGCCACCTCCGACGGTGCTCGATGCAATGAACAAGCTTTCACCCATTCCAGGCTGTTTATGCCTTTTAGACAACCATGCGTCACACGCATGTCCACGGGCCAATGACTCACACAACTGACATAACAGCTTACCGATTTCAAAATCACAAAGATTAAAAATCTGCTTTTGACAAGGCAGAAGGAGTGCTAGCTCTAACTTGACCAATATTTTACAACTGCTAAACATAGAGTGCTCCATGAAGGCAGCACAGCAGCAACAGAATAAGTTTGGCCTAATGGGGTCCTTTAACATACACCCAAATCATGGTACAAGATACTTATTGCATTTCGCTCCAATCAGAACAAAGATTTGAACTGAAGATCACATTATGTTCACTACGTGTAAGACACAATACTGAAAAGCGCAAAACTATGCCTTACGTATATTGCAGTGCATAGACTACAAGTGCAAATGTCAATGAATACAGAGATGTTCAAAACGCCAACGAAAGCTACCTTCTCAACTTTTTGTTCCTGTACAGCCTCATTTTCGTCTGCAGGGCGCTTCTTTCTCTTGGCAGAGCGCTCCTTGTCATCCTGTACGAAACAAACAAGGCAGCCACCGAGCTTCAAGAAAGCCATTCAGAAACAACTCACAAATATATGTACCGCAAACCAAGCAGCAAACAAATCAATGTTCCCTATGCTTGCTAGTTCACTTCTGGATGCATTGAATGTTGCACAGACAAGAAAAAAAGATTCTTCTAGCTTAGCCTTCTTCAAGCTGAAGTTCTAGACAGCGGTAGCACGCCACAACGACTTGGTTCACTTTAAATACCACATTTGAGTACAATATGTGCCTGTTTAATCTACAACTATTCAGAATTTCACACCTTTTGCAGTGATGCTGCACCATTAAAAAGAAGAGAGAGACTCGGCAGCCTCAAGTCAATGGCTGCACTAAGCAGCTAGACTTTAATGTACCCCTTCACATGACTTGGCAACCCATGTCATAGATGCAAGAGTGGTATTCCCTTAAGCGCCACTCTGTACTGCTAGTTACTATCAATTTGTGCGCAAGGCAACAGGAATCCTGCACCTGTAACAGAATACGCCACAACACTCCAGATATTTGTGAAAAACGAGAATGAACAAGCTAGATGCTTAGCCGGACAGCTGCATCCCTGGAGCATGACATATTTAGTGGTTTATTATAATCACTTCAAATCCATTCGAACAAGTTAATGCAATAAATCTATATTTCGGTAAATTTGAGAACACTTGCGTCATTTGTTCGCCAAGCGTACATGAAGAAATAGTTTTGACGACGCTGTACGTTTCGTTCCAACGCGAACATCGTTTTAGTTTAGGCGCCGTGCAAACGCTTCGATGCCAGACACAATTGCAAGAAGTTACACCACAGCGCTCCACGCACCTGCTCTCCTCCTCCTCCTCTTGTCGCGGACTCTTCTACCACCGCCTTCAGCAAACGCTTGAGGGTGAGCCTCGCCTGTTACATGAAGCAAGAGGTAGCGCGGTGGCCACGAGAAACGCCATTAAAAAAGGCACTGCATCAAAGAAAGAAAAATACGAGCACTCACTGAAATCCGCGTGGATGGACCGTAGAACGACGATGCTACGGCACTCATGATGAATCCAAACTCGACTGCCACAGTTTAGTAAGATGGCAAAATCACACTTTTTCCGCACACTTCGCACGCGCGCTTTCTTACATGCCTGAGCTTGCCGCCTGCTCGGTCGCTTTTACGCGCGAATCTGCGCGAACGCCAAAACCCGGTCATGTGACTATAGTCACGTGGTGCTAATCCATTATTCGTTACTTATTTAATTTGTGTGTGTACTTTATGCACTTTATGGGATACTCATTATTTATGAGAAGATTGTTTTCAGAAATCAAGATTTTGTGTGTTGACGCTCTGTCGCTGAAAGTCGCCACTGTCGCAACAACATACAACATGGCGGTGGGCGTGTGCGAGCTGGCGGCGTGTTGTTGGTAATGCTCGTCGGCGCCCCGGCTGCGGACAGCGATCAAATTCCGCGTCGATCTGTTCGATCAGTCTCGCGTGCATGTTCGTAGACGAGCGCCGCGATCATGGACCACAGGGACCAGTTGCTTGCGCTAAAGGTGATGCGTCTGACGCGGCCTTCTCTCTTCACGACGTTGCCAGTCGTGTGCGACTCGCGGGACATCCCGGGCAGCATGTGGATGCAAGAGCTCAAGCAAGACCTCGGCGCCCCGTTGGGTCTCGAGCTGTTCGGCGCGGGCAGCTTCCTCATGCTTCCCCAGAGCTTTGGCAACATCTACCTCGGCGAGACTTTTTCCTGCTACATGAGCGTCCACAACGATAGCCAGACCACCGTGCGCGACGTGTCGGTAAGGGCCGAGCTGCAGACAGACTCGCAGAAGGTGTTGCTGACCGGCCGCGCCGATGGTGCCGACGCGGTCGCCGAACTGGCGCCCAACTGCAGTATCGACGAGGTGATCCATCACGAGGTGAAGGACATCAACACGCACATTCTTGTCTGCACCGTCAACTACTCGACGCAGGCAGGGGATAAACTGCACTTCCGCAAGTTCTTCAAGTTCCAGGTCAGAAATGTTGCGACTGTTCCTACCATTGTTATGTGCGTCAGTGCCACGTGTGCCACCGGGCGATACATTTCGCAGCGATTATTGGAACATCGAATTATTCGATACTACGAAGTTCTCTTTAAAGTATTGTACGTTCCATAACGAAACCAGTAGCATGAAACTCAGGATTGTTTTCGTTACAGCAACGCAAAAGAGCGCGCACATGCTTGACTGTGTCATCTACTACTCAACACAAGCGCGGGCGAAGATATGTAAATGCTGCGAGTTCAGGGTCGGAAAAGTTGGCAGTCAGCAATGCCACTGCAAGTTTGTGCTACTACATACCATACTGTTGCGGCCGAGTTCTTTGTCACAGTGTGTAAATGCGAGTGAAACACACTGTTGCAGCAAGTTGGATATGACAAAGCAACTGTAATGCTTGGCTCTGATGTTCTGTGATGAATTCAATATTCAGAAAGATCAGTGACCGTAAAGCTGAACTTGCGAACTGTTCATAGCCCAAGATTGTACAATTAACTACCGCGTGGCAGAAGGAAACCATTCAACAGTAGCTTTGTAAGAATAGATATAAGCATGTCCATAGCAAATTACGGCATACACCGAATAAATGTAAGGTCTAGTTAGCTGTGCGTCATTTTAGTGTGGAGCATGGTTTCTTTGGGTCTGTTCCATTCATAGTTTGTTGCACCAGACCTATATTCTAAATCACATTTGGAGAAACCTTTGATATTATGCAACATCTCATGGGAATGATGGCCCTTCTGCCCTTTGTCATATCTGTTGGACACTCACTGAAAGTGATGTCTCTTATAGAGTCATTGAAGATACAGCCCTATTTAATGCTGTGCAGCTCCCTCGAAAACATGCACTAAGAATGCTGTCCTCAGTTGTAGTGCAAAGGCACTTTATTGATGACATGCTTTTTCAACAAAGAGCTTCCTCTTCTCTCTTAAAAGTAACTGTAAACATAGACTGTAGCCATGAATAAAGTTCACTTACCTCGTTTGTTCAGCAATGTTGAAAACTGCATCCACATGCCATTTGTCCAGAGACCACGAAATGAAGCACCCACACTACACAATGCATTCTTAATGTAATTTATGAAGGCAAGAATGTGCATTGCATCTCACAAAAGACAAAACACGGTGAAAAAAATTCATACAAAATCGTAACCTTGCGTTGAAGCATGTATAGCTTGAGGCTATGCAGGAAAACCATGGGCGACTGCTACACAATGTGGAAGAACATTCTAGGTGAGATTATAATTTCAACTTTATTGCCAAGGTCCATGCTCTGAACTTTTGCAACTTTTTGAAACATTTCCCATTCACTCATCCACAGGTGCACTATAGAACGTTGTAAAAAATTTTTTCAAGCTTGTGAGTTTTCTAAGGCAACTCTGTTTTAACCAGAGTGCAATGTTGTTCCAGGTTTACAAGCCACTTGATGTCAAGACGAAGTTTTACAATGCAGAGTCAGATGAGGTCTACCTCGAAGCGCAGTTGCAGAACATCACCTCCTCGCCAATATGCCTAGAGAAAGTGGCACTTGAACCCTCCCCATACTTCAGCGTGTGCCAGCTCAACACGTGCGGAGACAGTCAGAGCGTCTTCGGTCCCGTGAATTTTTTGAACCCGCATGACACGCGGCAGTACTTGTTCAGCCTTTCACCCCGGTCGCCGTCCGAAACAAGCGACCCGGTTACGCAGCCCGAAAGACGCCGAAGCGGTGTCACCAGCATTGGGAAGCTCGACATCGTCTGGCGGTCGGCCATGGGCGAGAAGGGACGTCTGCAGACGTCGCAGTTGGAACGGATAGCCCCTGGCTATGAAGACATCAAGCTCACCATCGAGTCAGCACCGAGCACTGTAAACTTGGAGGAGCCGTTTGAGATTGCTTGCTCCGTGATGAACACGTGTCAGAGGACAATGGACCTGGTTCTTGTGCTTGAAAACTTGCCGTCTTCAGGGCTGCTCTGGCAAGGTATGTCGGGTCAGAGCCTCGGCAAGCTGGAGCCTCAAGCCACTGTTCGCATCAAGCTAGAGGCCGTGCCTTTCCGGACGGGGCTCCAGAGCATCTCGGGCATCAAGCTGTCGGACACTTACCTCAAACAGACATACGACTATGATGAGATAGCATGTGTGCTCGTGTGTGCCAACGGAACGACAGTTTCGTGCTGATTGCGGCTTGTGTCTATCCTAGTATTGATTTCGATGTTTCGTCATTTGGGAGATTACTGTACTGACAGACGAACTATGATGTGAAAGATGTTACTCTGTTGCTATTGTGCTGAATTGTATGCATTCCCAAATGTTAAGAAGTTATTGAGGTGGTTGTATTTGTTATAACTTGTTGAGGAATATAATTGCTGGATGAATTCTATTATTAATTTAGATATTCGTGCTCTTTTTTAATGCTCATTTTCATGAAACTGTGTGAAATGACATTCAAAATAAAAAACACCACACTTTAGAGTTCTGGTTTTATTGGCTAGAGATATAAGCATGCTTGTAAGACTGGCCGACAAACTTGAACTACACATATATCTCTCTTTTCGTACAGTAAATCTCATCTATATTCAACGGAATGTATCACAAGAATGTACACAAAATGGGGGGTAGGGGGGGAACAAACACCTTCTGACTGCCTTGGCAGCAAGGTTTGTGCCCTCCAAAGTAAATTAAGTGGGTTTTTTCCTGTACAGTGAGAGACAAAGGTTTGCGTACCACAGGTTGGATGAAAGACTATCTTTGCTGTCTGAAACTGACCAGTGCGATACAACGTCTGCGTGCTGAGCCTTCTCACTGCACTCTGGAAATCCACTTTTCAAGCTTAAAGTGCGAGTTAATACAGCCTGTCCAAGGAATCTATGGTCCGCTAACATCTGCCCACAAATGTACAAGCGCTGATAAAATGAAGCTGCAAGACGAAGAAAACACATTTTAAGTGGAGTGACTTCCTTGAGTGTGTGGATTCCGACAGAAGCACAGCACTACGTCACATGTCCCATCTCTGGTGCTAATGTAAAACCAATTTTTTTTTAAAAAGTAGAGCCTTGAACAATCTTGAGAGTGCGCTGTTGTGCAGAATGTCTAGCAAAATGCTTGCCCTGGCTTGATCCCCCCAGAAGCTGATCTGTGCATCGTGCATGCCATCCGATATTTTAGTTTTTCTACGCTTTATGTTAACTGCACATAAAAAACAATTAGTTTTATTGAAGCCACATTTTCAAGTGCAGCTGAAGATAATGAAGATGCAAGCTACACATCAATAGTGAGAAGAAAAAAAACATCCACTTAGGCCTTGGTTTAATGTTGATAAGCAAAACTATGAGCTACATTACTTTTTTTTTACTCTCATTGACAGGGACCATGAGACAGTATGCGTGAATGAAGAACATAAGTAGTGTTGTGTGCATTCTGATTTGTGCGTGCTTAAGTTGCAAGAGCAACAGCCTTCTTTGAAGGATCTAATGAACATTTGTCAAACTGCATTGTTTCTGACACGCACACACAAAGCTGGGTTTGCTTGGGGCACAGGGAAGTGATAATGCACAAAACTGAGGTATTTCTCGCAGGAAGAAAGAAAAAACACCCTTGATACGTAACATGTTTTAGTGCCAGAATAAAATGCAAGGTGCTCATTTTTTTGCTCTTATATTTCCTACTTTGGTTCGCTACAGCTTTGAGCCCAAACTAACCCTTACTGAATGTTTTGTCTGACATTACGATGCCAACGAGCTCAGCGACACTGCAAGAACAAAGCTTTAAGGTGCCACATAAGTGTTATAATACATGAATCAACAGCTGGCTAGTGTAACAGTCTGCAGCCTATTACCAGTATGGCTAAAGCCAGCAGTACTAGTAGCCTAGCTGAGCTGACACTTTTAATATATGTTAGTCCCAAGACGAGACAGCATGAGAGCATTTGTTCACAGAGAATGGCCACTGAACACAACTACCTCAAGACATTTCTTTTGCTTGTTTTTTTTTTTTTCCACACTACAGGGAGCATGCATTCTACACTTCTCGCAGCTAGTTGCATGCGCTAGCTCTTGGTGCCAGTGAAAAGCAATGGCCATCACACAAAAATGAAAACACGAATCTAAAAGTATGCACGCTTGCCAGGCACAACAGATTGCCTGCTGTCCCACAATAGCAGCACTCAGCGAACGAAAAGGAAGGGGGGGGGGGGGCACGCAAGTGTATGCGTAACGTGTGAACAATGACAGAAGAAGAATAACACGAGTGCCAACACTCTGATCACAGAGCCGGAATGATTGCGGTGACCCAAGTTTGTATCCGCGACGACCAGTTCGCCATTACACTCTTTGCCTTTGTCTCGAGGCTCAACCTTTGAGCTGGATCTTGCACGAGCCCATCAAGCTGATAAAAGAATAAGATAAACACAAAGGTGCCTTTGCAACAAGCTCTTGACTGGCCAAAAATGCGGGATCTTGGTGCGCAGTCGCGTGTGCTTGGGGATGTTCTTTCTCCCTCGGGAATGATCGGAGACTCAGTCGGCGCCCACGATGCCTTCCTCGCCAGCGTTCGGAATGGGTGGGTGCATCACTTTCTTTGTGATACCCGGGCTGGTGCTCAGGAAAGGAAAGCCGTTGACCATTACGCCGTGCGTTGGCGTGTTCAAGGGCGAAGGAAACGGGGAGTTTGTGGGCGATGGCGTTGTCGGGTCAGATCGGGGCGACAGGTGGCCTCCGGTGCGGAGCGACTTGAGTGCCGAGTGAATCCGGAAATGCACCAGAGACTCGAGCAAGTAGTCACGGTAGTTGTTCCTACACAGAAGACAGAAAAAGGAAAAGCTGGTTAGTTTTCTTTGTACCATGCTTCTTCAAATAAAGATAAGTGCCAGAAAAAAATGTCATACACAGTGTTTTACAAAGGTTTATGGCCCTCCAAATTCGTGAATAGAGGCAAAGAATAAAGGATGAAGGGAAAATTAACCATACATTCCGCGGGCCTCTACCTGCTTGGAAATTTTTTTGTACTGCACATATCTTTCAAGATTACAAAATTGCTAAGCTTCCTCAGCAAAAAAAAATGAATTTGAATAATATTGAAGGCAAATGCCACCTAAAAGAGACAGCTCTTTACCTGGCCTGGTCCAGCCATTCCTTGGCCTTAGTATACTGCTGCTGCTGCATAAAGAGGAAGCCCAGCTCAGCAGCAGCAAAAGGCAGCAGGTACGTGTCCTCCAGGATCTGGTCCTGACTGCAAGTAGGGAGTTGAAGGCATATCAGTCATGCCAACCACACAATGGTTTAGTAACGTGGTCTAATAGTGCAATTGCGCCACAAGGAACACAGACCATCATTACTGCACACAACTATAGTAAAAAAAAATTTTTGCCCTTTTTTTTAACACGGTTATATGACTGCATGCTCCACCCAGTTGGCGGCTGAGGCACCTGCCCGTTTGGAGAAAAAAAAAAGCACTTGCTGCAGCAGATTGGTAAAACTCTAGTGTTGCACCATACGGAGCACATCGTTTTTTACCGTCTGAATTCAGTGCCAAAGAATGACATTCCACAATAGTCGTAGCCAGCAAGCCCACCTTTCTTGTTTGATTGCTACACAATAATCACTTTTAACTTAATAAAGTGGCACCACTTCTGTCCTAGTGAAGGACAGTGCTATAAGGATAAATCATAGCAGCACAGCATGTGTAGGTGTGTTTCTTTGTGATCACAAAGTCCTGAGCTGTCTGAGCCAGTTGGTGAAGTATAGGTCGGCACAGGGCATGCCACACAATATAGTCGATTTTCGTTGATTCGGCTCTGATGGGACCGACAAAATTTGCTAATTATGTGACAGTTTGAATTAAACAAGAAGCAGAAAAAACACCCTGCTGATTAATTTGTTATTATTTGCCCTATCCTAACACACCCTCGAATCAAATGCGTGCCCACTTTCTCTCGCCCACATCTCTTTGCAGAGATTAGTCGTCTTGCCCAGGGGTGAAAGTTTCACGGGCGCAGAAAACAGCACTTTTACTCCAGCTCATTGCCCGACCCTTTTCAGTTTGTGCAACAGTTGATGAATATAGGGCAAAACAACTACCATAAGCCCTATATTCATCGGCTGTCGCAACGAGCCAGAGTAAAAGTGCTGTTTTCGGCACCCATGAAACTTTCACCCCTGTGCATGATGACAGATCCCTGAAAAAAGAAGCCCTCAGGATCCACTACAAAACAAATATAAATATGTCCAATGCAAACAGGCTGCGATCTATCAGATCTTACTCTCCTGTGGTAGAAGTTGTGTTGGTCAAACAGGGCAGACCCTTAATGGAGGTATTAAAGAGCACAAGTAAAAGTTCAAATAAAAAACAATGGTCACCTTGCCATTCACTGCAACGATCACCTTTGCAAGACGAATTTAACTGCATGTTCAAAAGTAGGCCGGGCCCAGGAAAAATGGACTAGGGAAATTATCGAAGCCATGGTGATAACACAGGTGGCAATTGTATGAGCACACTTTCCCTCTGGCTTTCCAAAAAATAAATTGCTTACCTGGAGGATAGTGTGTGCTGAAAGCGCACATACCATACTGTGTCTTGTACATTAGTGCATGTTCTGTTTTGAAATAAATTAGTTGTAGTTAGCACTTCGTCTGCCCTGTACCTTCCTTAGTCCGTCCGTGTCTTAGGGATTTAACCTGCAGTGGCCACCCTGTCTCATGGTCACTTCTCACCTTAAGAAAATTGCGAGAAAGAGAATCCAATACCAGCCATTGAGAAGCATCAGAAGGCTGGCCTTGGAGCTGAATATGTTGGTGACGAGAGGAGCCGTGAAAGGAACCTCAAGATGCTCCCCTACAAGTTACAGAGAAGACATGGACTGACAGATCGCAGTGAAAGGGGAGATGAGAAAACTGCTGGCTGCTGTTGGCACAGGCCACAAATGGAGAACTCTTGGCAACTGTCTTCACAGATGACGACATTTTCGTGGTAGAGGCCTGTCGCAACACTCGAAACTGTCCTGTCCTTGCTCCAATGTCAGGCATGCAGCCATTTAGACAGCTTTTCAAAACTCCTATGCGGCATGAACTGTTATGGTTTGAGATTGGGTAACCACCTCTGGATGTGTTCTCTCTTGTTTTTGTGACAAAAGGTGCAAATGTCAACACTGACACATGCCTGAAAGACGTTCTAGAGCCTCGTTCGCTTGCTCTGGTCCCAGTCTCACTTTGACACTCTAACAAGTAGTCTTGGGCCTTGCAGCAGGACGGCGCCCCAGCAAAACAAGAGCGAACCAACGCCACATCAATGGTGTCATGCTCTTTTGCCTGTCTTCATTTCGGCTGCAGAGTGGGTGGCAAACTACGCTGACCCAAACCCAATGGACTTCTGTGTGCCAGCTATTCTTAAAAAGGAGGTCTGCACCCATTAGCCCTTAAATCATAGCTGGAGCAAGCTTGGAGAAAAATTCCCCTGTCGATACCACACAGGCTGCAAATGAAGCATGCCCAGAATTTTTAAAGGCCGTGATCAAGGCCGGGAGAGGATACATTGAATAAAATGTTTTGTGTTGCATTGCATGCATATTGGGTGAATGCCCTCCAAATATTTATTGCGCTTTCTTTTATTGTCAACAGAAATGTTATGCATAGGCATTGCGACAGTATCTATGGTGCGCCCTGTAAATCGATATATGAAATTTGTCTGCTTTAGATGTTCTAATGGATGCAGTTTACATAAATGCATAATCTGTTCTTGGTGCAGAGTTAGAATTTGTAAACTTCCTGCTTCTATTTTTTTTTTTTTTCAAATATACAAATTTTCAGCAATTGTAAAAATATTCAGGCCCTAAATCAAAATTATGCTTCCAGCAGTCACTAGAATTTAGCTTTCTCAGATGCAATAAATTTCATTAAAATGGGTGAAGGGCTTATCTCAGAAAAACGGTTCTGCATTTTACATTTATTTGACTAGGCGGCATCGGAGTTGGGTTTGAGCTAAAGCTTCCTTTCAAGGTCATAACAGAAGACAACTATCATCATGAAGCAACTTCACTAGGGCCCTGTAACGTGAATTCCCTTGAACCCACGTGCTGTGGTCAGTAGGCCATTCACGTCAGAGACCAGTCCTAAGAAAAAGCCCCCGGATGCACCTTGCATTTGAACAAGTCCATAGATCTGGTACACATGTGCATCTCACGACAAGATCTCGCAGTTGAGGCAGATGGTGTGGTGTTGCCATTCATGAAGCCATTCTACTTGCAGATTCCAGCATGGATGAGGGCTGTCGTTCAGCTGAATCTTCATCAAGAAAATTTTTATGCGCCAGTCCTCTTCATGCCAAGGAAATAGGCCAAATGATATACAACTTTGGCACTTGCTGTAATCACATGAGCATTCAATGCCAAGTTCAGAAATACCTAACTAGCTGTGCCTTTGTCCTAAAATATTAAGTTGTGTGTAATGCTAGGCAAAGCTACCCCACCACATATATAACTATGTTAGGCATAAGGAATATAAGCACATGGTCTATAATTTCTGTTTGTGACGCTTCTTGGCAAAGAAAACCATACCTGAAAATCCGAGGCAAATATAATGACGGTACAATGAAAAATTTCAGAGCACCATCCAGAGCACCAGAGCACCATCCATTTTATGGAATATATTGAGTCACAAGACACCATTTGTCGTGCAGCATTGTGTCGTGCAGCGAAGTTTGCTAGTGGTATACTGAATATTGTGAAATTCACATACGCAATGACAAAGAACTTTAAAAGTCTAATTACTATAGGCATGCACCAGTATATCAATGTTCATTTTAAGCACCTTCAACATATGACACTGTAGCTGACACCCACTACAATAACCAATAGTCATGATTTATAAAAATTACCGGTTATAACAGCTTACAATAATATAACTGTTAGTGGTGTTATAAGACTGTACTGCATTCCTCATTATGCAAAATAGCTCCTTTATATGTGATATCTGTTACATGCATATGCTTGTCGCACACTGACGTCAGTGAGCATATTTTAGAGTTTCTTCGTTATATTAAATAATTCGTTATATCCATGTTCGTTATATTCAGGTTAGAGCATTAAGCACCTGATTGACAGGCCCCCAAAAGTCATACTTACTATTTGAAAACTTCCAGGAAGCATTCCTCAGATTGCAGCGGGTGGCCCATATAACGCATGCAAACGCCCTTCAGCAGCATTGCGAGGCAGTAGTCGTCGACATACCTTTCATCCATTTCTGCAAAGTACAGCGAATGAACGTCTAACTCACATTCAGCACTTCCAACTAGCATGCATAAGAGCTATGCTTTGTGGCCTGACCTTTTTCCCTGGAAACCTCGGGCAGAGCATTTTCAACGAGTCCTAAGATCTGGAGCAGAAGCTTCTCATTGCGCCCAATCATGGGGAAGCTGTTCCACATGTACATGATTTCCTGAAAAGCAAACACAACTCTCTCGTTTGTTTGCTTGAAAACGTCTTTTTTACCTGATATGATCACTGCAGTACAATTGTCACTGAATGTAATTAGCAGTTGTAACTAAAACACCAGATATAAAGCACTAAGTTAAAGTTGGCTTGTCCCTACTTCAGCCAAATTATCTGAGGTATGATGAACGAAATGAAATGCCTATGCCATCATAACTTAGTGCTTTTCAAAGCATAGGCGCAGAATGTAAATGCTGGTATTTTCATCAGAATCAAGCAATTTAATGCAAGAAAAAAATTTTATGCTTCTACTTATGCGCAGCAATAAGTGTACTGCGCCTTTTTTTTTTCAGCTGCAGATGATGAGCAAGGAATACACTTGAATAATGTGCAATGCATAATGTTGGCATTGTGCTGATGGGCACCTTTCCTTTCTACATGCTTTTCGTTTTTACTTTGTGCCTTTTATACATTGTGGTGCACAGATTCATGCCAGAATTTAGTGAAGAATTAGGGGAGAGAGCATGTGATAAATGCAGAAGAAACACAGGATGTGGATGGAGGAGGATATTGTGGTGGACAGCTAGACAGCACATGTCGCTAAGTCATTACAGGCAAACCTCATTGTAACAAAGTCGCACATACAAAAAATACACCTTCATTATATCCGATATTCGTTATAAGCAAACAGTCGTTATAGGCAGCTATTTGCCAGCAACATTTACACATGTACACTAATGTTAATTTTCCTCTAGCGCATAACCTGCTTCGTAGAACGTTCCTTAAGCGTTAACTTACCACAACAGGCAGAGTGAGCCGCTGGCCATTGTCGAAGAACTTTTGAGACTTTTTCACTACAAATTTCTCGATGGGAATGGATTTGCCAGCAATTTTCTGCTTGAGCCCAGGAACTTGCCTGCGGAAAGAAAAAGCAAACAATGTCAGTGTTCCAAATGCTTCATTTTACACTAAAGAATAACCACAATGAAAGCTCGATGATGTACAGATGACAGCTATCATTGAATGCAGTCAACTCCCATAAATTTAACCCTTGCGAGACCTCAAGACTTGGTCGATTATCCAGGAGGTCAAACGAACAAATGGCAGCAAAATGAATTAAAATTTTTGAATGGCTTGAAGTAGCCTGTAATGTACCTGCTTCTTTCTCTTGAAGTGCAGCTCAACCAGCATGTGGTGGAAAGCACCGACAAGTCTAAACACTACCTCAGCATTGGACTGTCACGTTGCTCACAGTGTCGAAATCAGCGAGCGGCCTGCAAACCTCAACACAGTCTTCGGTACTCACAAAACACTCAAAAGATACAAAAGCAGTAGCAACATCTGTGGAACTTGTTGCATTTTTGAGGCTTTAATAACTGCTGCACGCATGAGGGGGTGCCTGTGTGGTTCAAATTACCCAAAGTTGCATGCTTTTGCATTCGAATTTAAACTAGTTTTCTTTCCACGGCAGTGTATGATCTCACCGACTGTTTCAGTGCGTTCAGATTAAAGCAAGGAGTCTAAATAACCAAGGTCAAAGTAATGGGTGTCAACTATGTCAATTCTCGTTAAATGTCTCCACCCTAAGTCATATGTCAACCACTTTCTAATTTTACTCTGCCCTGATGTGCACAACTGCACGCCCAAATTGCAGTCCTGCTATCAGACTGTCCTCTAAAGTAGAAGATAATATGAAGGGCCTGAAAAGACAACTGCATAGTACACATGCCTGGTGTTGTGTGTGTGTGTGTGTGTGTGTGTGTGTGTGTGTGTGTGTGTGTGTGTGTGTGTGTGTGTGTGTGTGTGTGTGTGTGTGTGTGTGTGTGTGTGTGTGTGTGTGTGTGTGTGTGTGTGCGTGTGCGTGCGTGCACCACAGAATTTTAAACAATTGTTTGTTACAGATAGCACAATTCTAGTCCTTTAGTTGGATTACCTGAAGAAGCAGAGATTACTTGCACAACATATCAAAATGCATAATCAACTAATTAACAAAATTACACGCATTAAGTTTTTGCTTTAATTTCTTTATTACACATATTGCAATTTATAAATTGTAGCCGGTGAGTTTCCAAGGCGTATGCACTCGGAACAAATTACCAGGTTGACACTAGTTTGAAGAAATTCATTGCATTATATTGCAATTAAATGGCACTTTGTTAAAAAGGTAAGTGGGACAACAGTTCATTTTTACCAGAGGTCTGGCAGAGCAGGACTTGAAACCAGTGCCATCCTCAGGATTCCTTCCTAGTGCATATGCCTTGCACACTTACTGGCTGCAATTCGTAAGTTGCAATATGGGCCATAAATTAAATAGTTAAATGTTAGCTATTACACATTTGTTAATTTGTTGATTATACGTTTCGATTTTTAGTGCATGTCCACCCCTTCAAGAAATCCACCTCAAGGACTAGAAGTGCGTTATTTGCCACAGGTGATTTCTAAAAATTACGTAGGTTCTAAAACACGTGCACCTGGTATGTAACACAAGAACACACAAATACCCTCTATGAGGTAATGTTTTCATTCTCAGTAAGATTATTTGTGATATTCAGCCCAGATTTGGCGACGACTTACCTGAGGAGGTTAACAATCTCTTCCATGAACTCAGTGTTGCCGTCCCTGTACTTAGCATACAGGCAGGAAGCCTGGATGTAGACATAGGTGGCCTTTGACCACCGGCAGCCCTTGCGCAGGATGTCGGCAGTCTCAATGGCTCGGTCCCAGTCACATCTAAAGCTGTTTATATTTTCATTTCAAAAGGCACCGTTAAGGTAACTGTAACCGCTGGTGCACCATATACACCATGACATGCAAAATGTGACACGTACCCTTCCCGAAATCAAGAACCCCAGCCTACTGCACTTTGCCATGCTGTATGAAGACTACCATACAATTTGTAATTACATCCATGAATTGACATGACTTTTCTTTGAAGTACATGTTCTAGGAGAAACATTAAGAGGAACACAAATACAACACGTTGAGAAGCACCAAAAGGGCATGGTATAACTTTCATGCATGCTCCTCCACGCATATATTTCTTTGGAACAAATCTTGTAAAGGGCTTCTTCATAAGCTCAATTTTTCATAATTTCATTCAGTGTTGAAGTTCCAGAACAATTCATGGGCAGTAAATTTTGAGAGATGGTTGAAATGACCAATTTCATTTCTGTGGCAGGACGACTTGTGTGCCGGTGCAGTTTATCAAATATCAAGGGGTCATTAACGAAAATTAACATTCTTGTAAAAAATTAAGCTGCCTGTAGTGTAAAGAGATAAAGAAGGGAGTTGCAAGCACTTACCAATGGCACCAAAGTAGTTCCCAGTAGCAAATATAATGGAAAGGAATCCACTCATTCTGTGCCTCAATTGCTTCATAATACTGGTTTATTCCCTGAAAAAGAGAGAGCAGTTTAAATTACGTTAATATCAGCTGTTCACAGAAAGCATATCTGCTAAAGCAAATATTCCAAGCCTTCCTGTGATCAGTCTGTATTTTTGCACATTTCCTAAATACAGTACTAATGTTGCAACTTAATTAGCTGAACTTTACTAATTGATCTTCTAGTGGCACACGAGTTGCAATTGTGGAACTGATGCTGGCAGACATTCAACACATGCCTGCCCTGTAGCAGTCCTGAAAATAACACTTCAATAATGTTGTCCCCCGTTATGTGCCCCAAACCATAATGGCTTTCCACGTGGCTTTGCCACTCAAAATTTAAAAAGAAAACACCTCTTTATTTTTAATCGCTGGGTGTAGTGCTTTTTGACGGCCGTCAGTCTAAGGTTCTATTGGCAGCATGATAGCAGGCCTCAAGGAGGGGGGTATTGTGTATATGTCCACCTAGTGGACACGTCCATTTCAGCTGCTGCCGAAGGGCTCATTGGCTATTGTCTGGACTTGTGTGCCACTGTGAGAAGGAAACAGGCACCAACAGCCAGTTTCCTTCTCACTGGTTCAGCTCCAGCCAAATGGCAGTGGCCAAAATGGACAGTCCACTATGTGGACACTTACAGAATACCCCCCTTTTCAATGAATTTCATCAGGTGCAGCTGATTCAGATAAGTGCTTCCTATAGTCAGCTACTGGAGAGAGGGTATGGGGTGTCGCGGCCTAGGGTGGCATTCAAGGCATGGAAGCCAATCAACTGCTATGTCAGGTTGTAGAAAATGAAGAAAAGGGGTTTATTGGCTTAGTTACACGGCTCCAGTACGGAATTTCACTCCATGCAGGAGCAAGTTAGATGCCCAAGTTCACATCAGGAACCTCTGTCCCCGTTCACAAAAAGTCTCCGCTTTTAATCCTGCCATCTTCCGTAGGCGAGTCGACTAGGGAATCTGTCCAGCAGCAAATAATAATCAATGACTCCATTGCAATACCATGCCCGTGCTCGCAACGACCCACAGTAATTCCGCCTCCGAAGAGACTGGTTTGGAATCTGTGGCAAGAAAGCAACTGGCGACACCCAGTTCGTCGTCATTGTCCCCCTCCTTTTCATCCTTTGCTCAGGCTTCCAGATAATGGTGGGGTGAGTGCCTTTTGTCGGACCCTTCAACAGTCAATGTCCACACTGCCTTAATGTCTGGATAGACTCTGAGGGTTGGGTGGTGGTTTGACATGTGGCAAATGTCCAATTAACGCCTTTGCGGTGTTGAGACATAATAGGTAGTTATGTGAAAGTGGTGAAAGTGCAGGGGATTGGATGGCACTTCAAAAAGGTTTTGCAGAAAAATGGTACATAGAACACCAATTGCGCTTGCCACAAGTTCAGTGAGAGATACCCCAAAAGTGGTCCTAATGTAGGGATTCTTTGTAAATGAGTATGCCTTGAGCACTGACCGACTTCCATTTCGATTTTGCAATAATTTTAATTAACTACTGAGATAAAAAATACAATCAGCGTACACTGTGTACTGAACAGATGAATCAGTGATTGCTGGACAACTATTGTTTTCCAGACAAAATAACCCACTGCTGCAGAGAAAAGGCTCATTATTTGAACTCCATCATTTTTAATCATTCACTCTTGAAATTCTTCGAGGTCATTTAAAGTCTTCGCTGAGGCACCCGGTATCAATAAAAAGTGAACAACTTACATTTTCTATCTGGCCCTTGACCTGATGCATCCTTGCATTGAAAAACAAACTGAGCACACCCTGGAAATATAAGAAAGACCCAAAGATATAATTAGTGCAAAAGCACTGCATGACAACTGAAAGTTTGCCCAAGAGTGAAATTTCATGGCATTACTGAGAGAACTGCAGCGGCTGAACAAAAATGAGCTGTTGTCAGCTTACCTTTGGATATTTACTTAAAAGGCCTTTCACTAGCCTTTCCGAAAGTTCTAAATCTCCGTCACCAAGTCCTAAAAAAAATAATAAGTAAAAAGTAAGTCTTCGTTGTAAGACAAAATGCATTCATAAAGAAAAACTTGCTCTCAGCAGTGCTTAAGTACAACCCGCATGATAAAGTGCAAAATATGCATTGTGCTTGGCAAATGGAAATAGAATTTGACATTCACATGTCTCAAATCAAGCAGGTCAACAAATGGAACCTCATCAAATGAAATAGCACCCGGCACGAAAATAACATTGTCGCATGAACCTATTTTTTCAGTCATTTATTCCTAAAACTACCAATTAATAGAATCATTTGCTGGCCTCAATTGTTAACATAACCAATACATCTGCTTTTAGAACTACTATTGAAGAATACTTTTGTTAATCTGTATTTTTTATTATTTTTTTTTTCATTATTATAACCTGTCATCTGTACATGTTTTGTATTTCGTTGCACTCCCTTCTGTAATGCCTTTGAACCTTGAAGGTACAATAAATAAATAAAAAATAAATATCCAATATTCGTTAAATGTATATTTTCTTACAGGCTGATATTGGCAAGAAACATTTTAGAATTACTTAGTTATGTCCAATAATTTGTTACAGCCATTTTGGCTATTCAGGTTTGACTGCATAGCAGAACACCTTCTATACATCTTTCAGTTGTCTACAGAAAAAAGCTTCTGTAAAAGATAAAAAAGCATATCACCAATGTAAGAAGCATATATGGTCTTTGCACCAGAACAGAAAAAATGCAACACAGCAGTCGGAAATATGTATACAATGGCTGGGAGCAGGTCACAAGGGTCCTGTTGTACTTGCCAAAATGCAAAGTTGATGCCTTCAAACACAGATAAAGGTTTAGCTCACGAGGCACTTTCTAAACAAGAAACACAATTATTTTTTTCTGCAGCTGGTGTTTCTGAATGTGGAATTACTTAACAGAATGGCCTTATAAGTGCAAATACATGGTGTGCTGCTTACCCAGGATGTAGAGGACGAACGTGTGATATGCCACAAGCACAATACTGCACAGAGGCCCACGGAGGTAGTCTTGCATCATGCAGCCTTCTTCTAGTTCTCGCAATCCCAGCACCTGCAATTTAACATCCCATCACAGTCAGCTGCACCTTCAGAAATTTGGGACAACACTGTTACTTCCATTGCTCAGCCTCCATCAAAAGTACACAAATGAGTATGAAGACCAGATCGATCAGATAATGTTATGTAGGGAGTAATGCATAATATGGGTAAATTACAGAATTGTAATCTTATGTAGGAAGTAGCCACTGAATGCTTATAGCACAATACAAAATACCCTGTAAACATTGCATGTGCACTCACACATGATAGTGCACACGCAAGAACGTAAATGCCAATAAGAGCTTTCTGCCTGAATAGCTAGTTTCTGTGTTTTTTATTAATACCTGAAACGAAGATAAAACAATAATATCACTGTGTGCCTGCACTTGTTGAAGCCCCACCTTGTTTCCGGAGAATCCTATGAATTCCAGGAGCTTCATGATCCGCGATGGAAGTTGAGAAATCAGCTGCAACAGAACAATGACAAGCAGATTAGCTAACAGGCTGGCATGTTAGCATCAAATCAACTACCAGAACAACAGGCAAGAGAAATGGCACACTCACCAGGTTAAATGCACCAACGCCCAAGTGAACACCACTCTCAAAGTGTTCCTTTTCCTTCGAACTCTCCCAGTTCCTTGTTGCCAGCATTTGCATGCATTCCCTGCAAACAATGGGGAAACGCTTCAATGCCTACGACAGGCATGCGAAAAGCCTCTGTGCGTAGCCTGCACAGTGAGAACTTCCAACTCCAACAAGCCAGCAACATCAAACAATTAATCGTTCATTCACACAATGTAGCGTGCAGCATGACATGAATACAGTCCCGTGACATGACAGCTACATGCCGCACGACACACACAATAATTCTGTTTCTATAGTTGCGAACAAAATTATCTCGCAGAACACGGTAAAGCAATGCAAACGGATAACACAATTTAATAAGTGAACACATGTCATGAACACTTACTGCACTTAGGAAACAGTTTGAGGACAGTGTTGTGGCTAAAACGCAAGTTGCTCGTATAATAAATGGTGCACGCCTTCACCACCAGCCTTCTTCTTCAATCAAGGGCCAATGATGCGACTAATGCCCCCTAACGCAATCTTTTATCCTGGTCGAGTAAGCGGTGGCGCTTTTAGTGCTTCAGCACACCCCCGTAAAATCGGCGCGCGCTCAAAAAATCCTTTCTCGCAACTCCGCGACACTGCACCCTTCGTTATAGTACCAAGGCATGACCACATTATGCGCGATGAATATAATATCACTCTTCTGCATAGTTATGTTACAGAGGCACTTTGCATGGCAGATCTTTCCGCCGGTCCGAAGTCGACGTTTTCGAGTCATGATAGCGATACTGAAAAAGAACGTGCGCATAACGCGGCGACTCGGCACCAAAGGAATATGTTAAAAAGTACAACAGATACACAAACTCAAAAAAACTTTAAAATTCAGCGAGGCAATATCCGCGGGGGAAAGTTTGCCGTGCATGAAGAATGGCCGCACATAAAAACCAACGGCCGGAAACGAAACGCCCGTCGCCGCCATCTGCCACGAGACTGCAAGCGTGCTTTTCCGCACTATCTGTGTTTGTGCGGCGAAGCCCAACTATAGCGCAAGCGTCTACGCATGCCGGGTTGCGGCTTTTTCCGCATAAATAAGTCGCGGGAACGCGGCTTGTTTTCGAAGGCCCGTGCCACAGTTCTTTCAATATTTCAATGCCGTGAAAAATGAAAACATCTGTTAAACCTAATGTGCTTCTCTTATCGTTGGCGAATCGCCAGAAGAAAAGGACTGCATGCAAGGACAGAAGATTCCGTGTTTAACCTTATCGTAAGCGACACCGCAATCGCGCCCTGCAGCGTGCACTTGTTTCTTCGCGCTTATAATGGCTCGTATAGCACCCTTCGATCACCGCTCGAACACCGATCGCCACATTGAAGGTGCGTCTGTTTCCAACCACCATTTCGGTGGAGAAAATACTATGGCAGCAGTTAGTATGTACGAGTACTAACACTATCTTTGTATTGTCCAGGGAATGAATGAATGAATGAATGAATGAATGAATGAATGAATGAATGAATGAATGAATGAATGAATGAATGAATGAATGAATGAATGAATGAACACCCAGTCTGGTGAGGCTCAGTACACGTTGCGAATGTTTTCAAAACAACCTGAAGTCGGGATCTCACTTGTAAGACTGGTAACAAGACCGGATCTTGAGTCCTCCCTTGATGAATGTCACCAGGCTCTGATCTTCGACGAAGGTCAGGATGGCGTTCTCCAGAAGGCACTCGGCGTAGCACAGTTCCGCGTGGATTTCCTCTGCGAGGCCGAATCGCGGCAGGCGATTCAGAACAGTGCGATGCAGAGCAGTGTAACGCGAACCAAACTGGGTCTTTGTGTTGCGAATGTAACTTTCCGTTATATAGGGGCAGCTGCGGTTCACCAACGCTCACACGTCAACCAAGGAGCAATGAACGCTTAACTTGAAACGTCGCTTTGATTCCAGATCAATTCCTCGCGCGTGTCGAACGCTGCTGTTCGAAGACACCGGCAAAATGTACCCAAGTAACAGTGACGTAACAATGTTTACATCTGGGCATCTCCTCCGAGCCTCGTTGTGGCACAGTTTTAGACTGTCAACACGAGCGTGAAGGCTGTCGATAATTGCCCATCGTGCTTTCTGCCCATCTTGCTGTACCCAGTCCTAACTCCTCCCTCGCTCACAAGGGCGCCGTGACGTCACGGATTTGAACGGCATCCACGCGGGCCTAGTTACTTTTTTATTAATTTCGTTCGTCGGTAAAGATAAACTACATTGTATTCAAGAGGAACTAAAGACTGAACTTAGCAAGTCTCGAGTAAGTTTTCTGCGCCACAACAACCAAACATACGAAGCAGTACTTTGAAATTCGTGACGTCACACTGACGTGCCGGCGCTGAGGTCGAAACTGATTTAGCGTTTCTTTTTCAGTCTTTTTGAAGGGATATGAGCGTCTCTCTCTCTCTCTCTCTCTCTCTCTCTCTCTCTGCTGCATTCAGGGCGAAATGAGTAAAAAATGAAAGCGAGCGACTTCACGAAAGTGGATAAGGAAAAGTTTGAACTTGTACGCAGTGAATATCTTAAAAGACGCACCGGTGTGTTCCACGTACACACCCGAGACGTATTTCCGCCTAGTTCAATGAACATTATAGCGGGCCACTTTACAGGGGGACGCGGAGAGAGGCCCGGACTCACGCATGGTGTAGGTGTTGTAGTCCGGCCGGAGCAGCATCCGCGCCACGGCCGAGGTTCTGCGGCGCATCCGGTTGCACACTTCGACGCCCTGCCGGATCGCTTCCTGCGCACTCTTGATGTCGCTCTGCGAAATCAAGCAAGCGCAAATCGCCGAATCACCATATGCGGTACACTGGTGTCATCATCATCATCAGCAGCAGCAGCAGCAGCAGCAGCAGCAGCAGCAGCAGCAGCAGCAGCAGCAGCCTGGCTACGCCCACTGCAGGGCAAAGGCCTCTCCCATACTTCTCCAACTACCCCGGTCAAGTTCCAATTGTGCCCATGCTGTCGCTGCAATCTTCTTAATCTCATCCGCTCACCTAACTTTCTGCAGCCCCCTGCTACGCTTCCCTTGTCTTGGAATCCAGTCTGTAACCCTTAGTGGCGTACACTCTTGAAAAACAGTTTACACCCTCCCCTCTGGGGTGTATCTCTGTCCCACAACAAAAACAGTCGTCGTCTGTGGTCTCGCTTGCGTTTCCTTTCTCGAAAAAAACTCTGCGCTCGCTACTTTCCCGTCGAGAATACTAAGTCACGCAAGATAAACGCGCATGCCGCTCGTGACATGAAAGCACCGGGCGCGCACCGTTAAAGAAAGAAAAGGCACGCAATGTGGATGACAACGATTCTTTTGGGGACAAAAAAAATATATATATCCCAAGGGGTGCCAACTTTTAGTAGTAGTAGTGCTAGTTGTCACTAAGCTTAAACGTGTCAATTTACGCGGCGTTCGGCCGTGTTTCGTCTTCTCTACACCAAGATTCCTTGGCTGAATACCTGCATATATGCCTGGCTGAATACCTGAATATCGACGCCTTTCCCAGAAAAAGCTGCGCGACAGGCGTTGTGGTATACAGCGCGGCACGGACACCAATTTTAGTACGCGGATATGGCTTTCTTTCTTTTCTTTTTTTTTTTTTTTTTTAACTGGCGTGATACAAGAAGAAAATGTCTTCTTACAGAGCGCGTTGTACGGTGCTGTTTCCTGCCTAACTTGAGACATTCCAAGCCAGAAAACACGCCCGATTGGAGGATTTATTACGTCCTTTCTTAGGCATTACTTTCCTTTAACGTTTTGCGAATATAATGACATAACTTGTGCCGGCGCAACAAGAAATAATAATAATAATAATAATAATAATAATAAAGTCCATAACATGATAACGGCCCCGGATCTCCACTTAATCTATCTATACAGTAGAACTTCGCTATGGTACTTTTCACGCCGATACGTTTACCCACTTAATGTTATGTCCCGGGTGCCCGTGACACTATAGCAAGTTCACCATTTTTGCGTAGTCCGTTTCCCGATAAGTACGTCCTGTTCCAATGACCCCATGAAAAAGAAACAAAGGATTACATTGCATTACGCGAGCGGCGGAGGAAAGAATCGTACCATGTCTATGGTGAGCACCGCCTGCATGAACATGATGGTGGACTGCCCCAGTGCGTGGTACATGCTTTCGTGGGCCCTGCGCACAACAAAGAATATGGCAACGCTTACATCCAGCACCGTTCGAGCAAAGCAGTAATTTACCGTGGTAATAACTGTGAAACAAACAGAAAGAAAACAGAGATTAAACATTTTTACAACACAAAATTTATTTCAGCCCAAACTACAAAGATTATTTCGCTTAGATTTCTTTTTCTGTTCCAGAAAACTGAGTTTTTTTCTTCTTTATAACACAGACTATGACATAGACTTTATGACATAGACTCGATAAAGTAAACATCTTGTCAACACGCGATATGAACAGCGCATATATACAGAATGAGTCAAATGCGTTTCGCTGAAAGCCCCAAGCGGGAAGAAATCTCACGAAATGAAGGTTTGGCGCCTAGCTGACCGCAGCATAAGCCTGCAAAGAGTTATATTCGCATTCGCACCGGAAACAGCTAGTCATGCTGATAGAAAACGTCGCGTCAGTCTACTCCTTTAACGGCAGAACGGTAGCCACTATGCTAAAGAGTCAAATACCCATTTATTACTACTCATTAACGGGCTAGCTGGCTTATACACATTGCGGTGTATTACGGTGTAGTACTAAATTTGAAGTTAAGACCGTATAACGGGACAGGAACGGCACAGTATTGGCGCTCTTTTCTGTCCTGTTTCTCTCCTTGTGCTATGCACTTCAGTTCGTTTCGCGTCCCATTACACTGTAATGAGGTAAAAAAAAAAAAACACTTTGTTAGGATGCACTCACTTGGGCTTCATGCGCTTGAGCGCCTCCCCGAATTGGTTGCTCAACAGCAGGTCGAGGGCGCGAGTCGCCTCTTCGGCAGCTCGCTCCACGTCTACGGTGTCCGCAGGCCGCGTCTCGATCCTGGACACGACAGGCACGTGGGCGTCACGAAATGCGCCGCAAGAAACGCGCGCATAACGAAACGGGCGCGCAAGGCCATGGATTCCTTTAGCATGTATCGCAACGTAGGGAGGTGACAGAGAAGCCCTGGACCGGACGGTCGACCCTCAGCAGAGTCCAGGGTTCAGGTGTCAACCCAGAAAGTTACGCGTGCTCTAACGACTTTCCTGTGACCAACGGACCTGGGAAGGCGCGTATAGACACCATGTGAATAATACGCTGCACGTGAACGCTCTCTCTCTCTCTCTCTCTCTCTCTCTCTCTCTCTCTCTCTCTCTCTCTCTCTCTCTCTCTCTCTCTCTCTCTCTCTCTCCTTTTGCGTTTGCCGCGTCCTTTCTTTCAATACCTCATCCCATTTCCCCAGCGCAGGGTAGCCAACCGAACGATCCATCTGGCTAACCCTCCTGGCTTTCTGTTTTCTCCTCCTTTCACGAATTGTGGCAGTTAATTCTCTCAGCCACTGAGTAACAAGTCAAGGTAAAAGCAACCGAAAATTGGGAAGGGGTGGGAAGCCGGCAACTGATACCCGACCTGGGCGCGCTCTCAAGATAAATTCTATTGGCTATAGTTTAAGAACGAAAACACACTTTTTGACCTAACATGAACTTCGGAATGTCGTCAATAAATTTTAGCCCCGCCAAACCTGAAAACTTGCGACACATTGCAGAGTACGATTCTTTGACCTGTGATTACCAAATCGAAGCTCGGCGGGAAGAGCGGGAGGACCTTGACTTGCGCGTTCCGGTAAACGCTACAACATGCATCTCGACGCCCTTGGTAAGATTGCGTCTCGTCAGGCTCGTCGATTACGTGGTGTTAGCCGAGGAACGACGCAAGCGGGCCACAAATAATATTAATCCCGGAATAATCAACCCGACGCTGCTGCTGCATTGTGGAGTTGAATACGGTCAGTGTTCAGCGCATATCCGCTAAATAGTAATGATGAGGCTTTGGAGATATATCTGCAAATACTTGCTCCGAAACGCATTTGGCGTTTTTGGCATCATTTTCGCAGAAAGCCTTTCTTAGGCACTGCGGGTGGTCCCCTTACAGCCTTGAGCTTTGGGACCTCCTCCTGTATATCTTGTTACTGCGCTTTTATTTTCGTGAGTGAATAAATAAAATTCTTCTTCAAAAAAAAAAAAAATACCAAACAAACACCATGGAGTTTGTTGTATCTCGACTTTAACCACCACCTGAATCTAAGAACTTTACCCACTTTTAACGAGAGAAGAGCAAAAGAACAAAACGAGGAACATATTGGCCACCACGAATCCAGTTGGACGCTGAGTAATGCGGAGCATTGTTGTTTGGTACTAGACAGGCACTCACTAGCCGTGGTGATTTTCTGAAGCCAAACGTATATGGCGCTGGTTGTGAAGATGGAATGTTTATATGACATCGCATGGTTAGGGATGATGATTATGCACAATTTTACACTGTTGTATAGTATGACAATTATACAACGTGCATCACATGACATACGTAATTGCTCAATGTGCATCGGTTCAATGATCGCGGTTTCGATCGTGTTTTCACCGGTGACATCATTGGTCGCTTCACTGGCGGATTCGCCGCTTATTAGGGCGTAACAAGCCCAATGTGCGTCACTGCTGCCGTCACTTGTGGGAGAACCCAGGTACGCTATGCCTAGAATACGAGAACGGATATGTCAAGCGATGAGTGATTGCACGCTGTTTCATCAGCGATCCGCCTGAAGATCACATTGAGCGCTATGTGGGCTTTAGATAGCAGCTGCGCGTTCCAAATGCAGTCCAGGGTCACTGTTTGAGACGTTGCCCTGCCTTCAGGATCGGCCCACGAAAACAGTCAGACGCCTGGTAGCAAAAACCGGTCTACATTCTACAAGAGCGCTGCGCATTAAATAAGACACACACACACACACACACACACACACAGAGAGAGAAAATGTGAACGCCGATGTTTTATTTGCCTTCAATCTTCCCACCAACTTAGGTCTGCATGGCATAGACTCTAAAAGGGGTACTTAGATAAGAATAAATACGGTATTTTCGTGTCACATCTTGGGGACGAGTATCTCAAGAACGTGTGGTGCATGACTTCGTAATTACAGCTGACATGCCTTGGTTACTGACCGGCTTCGTTTCCGCAACTGCAGCATGGATCCGCAAGTAATTAATGTGGAAAGAATATTAACGTTAACGAACTCACTGACGACTATAGTGCCCACATTTTGATGTCCGTCTCGGCTACGCATCCTTCCCAACGAACACCTATAAACCTGGCCAGCAATCAAGTCATAAGCTACTACAGGAGTATGTCGCTGAAATATTTATTACATGAGTACGTCGCTGACACACGTGGCACAATACAAGCTGTCGCCTGTAAACTGGGCGAGGGCTCGCGCACGTATGTAACACTCCTTTCAGCGGCGACCGCTGCATTCTTAGCTTGTGACTATGGCTGGGTTCGGTGGTTCACAGTACAGAGTGAGCAGCATTACAATTCAGTGAAGCTTACTTCGAATAGACTTATTTGATGAATATGTCGCATCCCCCGCCGCGGTAGCCAGGCGGCTATGGCGCTGAGCTGCCGAGTTCTAGGTCGCGGGTTTCATCTGCAGCCTCGGCGGTCGCATTCCGATGGGGGAGGAATACAAAAAAAAAAAAAAACGCTCGTGTACCAGGCAGTGAATGCACGTTAAAGAACCCGAGTAGTGAAAATTAATCCGGAGTGCCCCGCCCCTACCACGGCGCGCCTCATAATCCTATATCGGAGTTTTGGGCACGTATAACCCCCGGAATTTAATTAATTCAATTAAATGTCTCCCCTGCAGACGCCCAACTAACGCGCAGCATCGGAA